>NW_024097196.1:0-5438 GCF_016545835.1 Crotalus tigris
TAATCTCATTGAGGCAAGAAGGTTCCTCATATATATAAATGGCTTAGATGCCAATGATCAACACCTGGAATTGGACTTGGAAGCCAATGGTAACCGATGCAGCTCATGCAACAGTGATATTATATGCACCATCCTAGTGGTCTCCAGAGTTTTTAAGGTAGCCTCATGCAGAATACATTGCTTTTTGAGCAGGAGTCTGGGAGAATCCACAGATTGTACACCAAGTCTGTCTGGGATAGTGCAACCCATTCAGAACTAAAGGTGATAAACAATAGGATTCCTACATCCACAGTTGCTCCATCTTACCAGGGTTTAGGTAAAGCCTATGACCTCCATCCAAATCCCTTCAGCCTCTAGGCACTGTGAAAGTATCATCTGGATCACCAGGAATGGAGATATAATCCTGAATATCATCCACATAGTGATGACATTGCATCCCAAGGTGTTGGATGATCTCACCCAGTGGTTTCATGTAGATGTTAAAAAAGAGCAAAGAGAATACTGAAGCCCATGGCACCCCATAAAGGAGTGGCCATGCAATACTGTGCAATATTCTGTCATCCAAAAGGATACCATGGTCGATCGCCCCCAAAGCTGCCAAAAAGTCAAGGAAAGCAAGGATGGATTCATTATCCCTATCCTGCTCTTGCCAAAGATCATTCATAAGCATGACCAACACTCTATTTGTCCCATAATCAGGCTTGAAATCTGACTGAAAGGTGTTCAAATAATCTATTTCATTCAGGACACTCTGGTGCTGCAATATACCGTAACCCTTTTTTCCACCACCAGTTGGGAAAATGGATGGAAATTGTCTGTACTAAGGAAGAGAAAGATTTAATATGCTAGATTTATAAATTAAATAATCAAGGAATTTTAAACTTTAAAATTGAACTAAACAATTTGTTGTGGGGCAGCCACAAATTCTCTTGGCTTTGTTTTAACATGGGATTTAATCATAACATGAATAACATGTGACTATAAACTTTCTGTCTGCAATATAGTTGCAAGAAACTAGCAATGCCTTCTAATCTCTTTGAAGAGCAAATTGGGTTATTTCTCATTTAAATTATTTAAGTAATTTTACTTTGTAAACTAACACTGGACAGTAATAACTTTCTAATGAACCACAACTTCTAGTATAAACAGTGCTTACAGATTGTGGGGAACGGTTGCTGGAATTGGGTATGTCTAATTTAACAAAGAGAAGACTAGGGGGGGGGGAACATGATAGCTGTGTTCCAATATCTCAGGGGCTGCCACAAAGAAGAGGGAGTCAAGCTATTTTCCAAAGCACCTGAAGGCAGGACAAGAAGCAACGGATGGAAACTAATCAAGGAGAGAAGCAACCTAGAATTAAGGAGAAACTTCCTGACAGTTACAACAATTAACCAATGGAAAAACCTGCCTCCAGAAGTGGTGAATGCTCCAACACTGGAAGTTTTTGAGAAGAGACTGGACAGCCATTTGTCCGAAATGGTGTAGGGTTTCCTGCCTGAGCAGGGGGTTGGACTCGATGACCTCCAGGGTCCCTTCCAACATTATTATTATTATTATTATTATTATTATTATTATTATTATTATTATTATTATTATGGATCATCGCACAGTCAGGCAGATGTTCAGACTGGATTTGGCATTTTGTCTACCTATCGAGTCCTTACCCAGGACCTGGGATAGGCAGATGTGGATGTTTGATGGTATTACAGATATCGTCGCAGGATGGAAGCAGTTCCTAATAAGGCTGCCGTTTGCAATTGACTAATAGCGAATTTGTCAATGCCCACTGGTGTTCAAGTGGGTCGCTCCAGTGTTTTGGGATTGCACCTAAGGAGGCCTATTACTATTGGTACTACCTTGCTTGCTTCTGCACAGTCTTTCATTTCTATTTGTAGGGTCTTTGTATTTTGTTATTCTTCTCCGTTCTTTCTCTTATATTCTGCTGTCCCAGGCACTGCCACGTCCACTATCCAGACCTTTTGTGTCTTCTTATCGACCATTGTAAAGTCTGGGGTGGTTAGTGCAGTGAATTGTCTGTTTGAATTCTGCAGTCCCAGAGCAGTTTAATTTTATCATTTTCTATGACTTTCTCTATTTTATGATCCCACCAGTTTTTGCTTACAGGCAAATGATATTTTTTGCAGATCTTCCAATGCACCAGTGTTGCTACTTTGTCATGCCGCTGCTTGTAATCAGGTTGTGCAATCTTCTTGCAACAGCTTACCAAGTGGTCCACTGTTTCTTCAGCTTCTTTGCATAGGCGGCACTTACTGTCTGTTGCTGTCTTCTCAATTTTGACTTTGTATGCATTTGTCCTTAAGGCTTGGTCTTGTGCAGACAGAATTAGTCCCTCGGTCTCTTTCTTCAATTTTCCTGCTCTTAGCCATTGCCAGGTTTTATTATTATCTGCTTTCCCAGCTATTTTTTTCATGTATTGGCCATGTAGTGCTTTGTCTTCCCATGCCTCTATTCTGTTCTTCATTTGGTCTTTTTGTAGGCCAGTTTGGTCTCTCCAGTAGTCAGTAAGCCTTCCTGATATACTAATTTCAGTGCATCTTCATCATTGTTCTTCAGATATTCTTCCAAAGCCATTTTTCTTCTTCAACCATCTGATGTACTTGTAGCATTCCACGCCCACCTATTTGCCTTGGTAGATAAAGTCTATCAATGTCACTGCGTGGATGAAGGGCATGCTTCATTGTCATTATTTTTCTGGTCTGCCTATCCATTGCTTTTAGTTCTGCTTGAGTCCAGTCCACTATTCCAGCTGTGTACCTAATGACTGGGATTGCCCAGGTGTTGATTGCCTTTATGGTATTTCCTCCATTGAGTTTGGATTTTAAGATCTTCTTCACTCTCTTGATGTATTCCCCTCTAATCTTTTTCTTGACTTCAGTGTGCTTGATGTTGTCAGCTTGAAGGATACCCAAGTATTTGTAGTACTCTTCCTCATCCAGACTCTTAATGTTATTTTCATGGGGCATCTTGATTCCTTCAGTTTTCATTATTTTTCCTTGTTTGATAGTAAGTGTGGCACATTTGTCCAAGCCAAACTCCATTACAATATCTTGGCTATATATACGGACAGTGTTGAGCAGCAATTCTATTTCAGATGATGTTTTTCCATACAGCTTCAGATCATCCATGTAAAGGAGGTGGGATAGTCTAGCAGATGTTTTTGATGTTTGATAGCAATGTCCTGAGTTATTCAGTATTGTTGACAGAGGAAACAGTGCAATAACAAATAGTAATGGTGATAATGAATCTCCTTGAAATATTCCTCTCTTGATATTAACCTCTCCCACTCTCTCACCATTGATCTGCAACTGTGTCTTCCATTGTGCCATCGATCCTCTTGCACAAAATATTTCTGATGTTTTCTACTGACTGCCTGTTATTTCTAGGCACTTTATATCAATCATGTGGCAGAGAGTCAAATGCCTTTTTGTAGTCAATCCATGCCACATTCAGGTTGGTCTTCCTTCTCTTGCAGTTTTCCAAGATCATTTTGTCTATTAGGAGTTGATCTTTTGTTCCTCTGCTATTGGGGCGGTTTCCTTTCTGCTCAGATGGAAAGAGATTGTTTTCAACTAGATGCTGTTGCACTGCATCAGCTACTACACCAGTTAGTAATTTGAAAGTTGTTGGTAAGCAGGTAATTGGCCTGTAGTTGCCTGGTGTTGCCCCTTTTGCTGGATTTTTCATTATTAGGTAGGTTTTCCCAGTTGTTAGCACTTTTCAATTTCTCCTCCTTGTAATATATTGTTGAACTGCTTGGCAATGAGTGGGTGTAGAACAGTTAGATGTTTCAACCAAAACCCATGCAGTTCATCTTCACCTGGTGCTGACCATTTTTTGATTTTCTTTGCTCTTTTTTCTACCATTTTTGTTGTTATTACTAGTTCTTTCATTTCAACTTCTGTTTTATTTGCATCCACCTCTTTTAACCAAGCCTCATCCTTGTTGTATTTCTTTGGGTTATCCCACATCTGCTTCCAGAACTGCATTGTTTCTTTCTTGTCAGGTACTGACTGATTTCTTGCAGTTTCTCCATTGATGGATTGGTAGAAACGTTTCTGATTGGATTGGAATTGGAGGTTCTGCCTATAGTTTGCAATTTGAGCTTCATATCTACTGATTTTCCTGGCTATAGCTGTTATTTGTTGCTTTATTATTTCCAGTGCTTCCTTGATCTTCCTTGTTTCTAAGTGGTATTTCTTGATTAGGTATTCTTTTGTCTTCTTGTTCTTCAGCTTCTTTTCTTTCATCTGTTCTAGCTTGCTTGCATGTGATCTTAACTTGCTGATCTTATTTTCTAGTCTAACCTTCCATTTTTGTGGTGCATTGTTTGTTTGTTTTTCTTCTTTGTTGATTTTGCATCCCAGGTATTCAGTTATAACTGCAGCTGTGCGGTACATTAGTTGGTTTGTTTCTTGCAGTGAATTGGTGCTTATACTTGCTATTGCAGTATTTGCATCTTTTAATGCTTGTGCTAGCTGTTTCTTTGAAACAAGCTTCAATGCAGGCAGCCTTATTCTGTTGTTTTTGTGCTGTTCTAGATTCTCAGTTATTCTTTGTTTCAATTCTTTTATTTCTTTAGTTAGAGGGTTTTGTTCTTCCTGAGGAAGAGGTGCCTGGTTTCCAAATGAGAACAGTTGTATATCTCTGCTAGATTCCTTCACTTCCAACTCCCCCTGGTTTGCCTCTACATTCTGAATTACTTCTGTTAAGGCTTTGATTTCTTTGCCCTGGTAGAAACACATTAAAAACACAAAACACAATATAAGAAAAAACTAAAACAAATAAGAAACTAAAAAAAAGAAAAAAAAAGATATAAGAAAAGAAAAAAAAAAAGAATCAAAAACAAAAAATAAATAAATAAAAAGACTAAAAAATAAATAAAAAAGAAAAAAGAATAAAAAAAAAAAAAAACAAAATAAAACAAAAAAAAATAAGAAAAAAAAAAAAAAGAAACAACGGAAAAAAAAACAAACAAAAAAAAAATGAAGAAAGAAAATAACAATAAAAAAAAAGAAACAGAAACAAAAAAAAAAAAACATAAAAATTAGACAAAAAGAAAAACTCAAAAGTCTATTAATAAGAAAAAAAAAAAGAGGAATAAAATTGCAAGAAATGAAGGGATAAGGAGTTAAGTATATATAGGAAATAAAATTTGAAAAGAAGATTTGAAGTTGGCGTCCAATTTCTGTTGCTGTGAATGATTTTAATTTAGTTTATAATCGTGCTGTTGATCTGCGAGTCTCTGTTCTGTTATTCCTGATTCTGAATGTTGTTCTTTCCAGAACTGATGCATTCATTTCAAATATCCTTTTCTTGTTGTACTTGATCTGTAATAACACATCATTATTTCCTTGTTTTAAGTTGCTGTATATTTGCCACAGGCAAACACCTTTCTTTCCAGTAGTTCTGCAGCTGGC
>NW_024097197.1:0-216073 GCF_016545835.1 Crotalus tigris
AAAAGATTAACAGAAATACCAAAGGAATATAGGGACCTTGCTGAAGTCTTCAGTGAGGAGAGGGCGAATGAGCTTCCCCCCCCACCGACCCACAGACTGTACCATTGAATTCAAGCCTGGGGCAAAACTCCCGAAGCCCAGATTATACTCCATGAGCCCAAAGGAGAGAAGGAGGAAATGGAAAGATTTATAAAAAAAAAACCTAAAGAGAGGTTTCATTGAGCCAGCCAAGCCTAAAGTGGCTGCCCCGGTCCTTTGCTGCCCCGGTCCTTTTTAGAGAGAAGAAGGATGGCTCTTTACGTTTATGCGTGGATTATAGGGCCCTGAATACAATCAGTGAAAGCAACCTATACCCGCTGCCCCTCATGAAAGACATGCTGTCACACCTATCGAAAGGGAAAATTTTTTCTAAACTAGACCTAAGGGAAGCTTACTATCGCGTGAGAATCAAGAAGGGGACGAATGGAAGACTGCATTTAACTGCCCCATGGGGTGCTATCAATTCAAAGTCTTGCCATTTGGATTACAAGGGGGCCCTGCAGTCTTTATGCAATTAATCAATGACGTTCTAAGGGAGCACCTATTTAAGGGGGTCCTTGTTTACTTGGACGACATTCTTATCTTTACTGAAACAAAAGAAGAACACGTCAAACTTGTCAGAGCGGTTTTAAAGAAGCTGCGAGCCGCTCACCTATATGCCAAACTCTCAAAATGCGAATTCCACCAGGAAAGGATAGACTACCTAGGCTATCGCATATCCCCACAGGGCATTGAAATGGACCCGGAGAAGGTCAAAGCAGTACTAAATTGGGCACCACCCCGCACAAGAAAGCAACTACAAAGTTTCCTGGGCTTTGCAAATTTTTACCGCCAATTCATCCCTCATTTGCACAGATAGCCTTGCCCCTCACTAACTTACTAAAAACGAAGGGAACATCCTCAGTAAAACCTAGCCAGCCACTAACATGGACAATGGAGTGCCAAGCAGCGTTTGAGAGACTAAAGAGACTTTTTTCTGCCGAACCAGTACTAAGGCACCCAGACATGGACAAGCCCTTCATAATACAGGCAGATGCAAGTGATGTGGCAGTGGGGGCTGTGCTATTACAAGAAAATGATGATGCAGTATTGCAACCCTGTGCATATACATCCAAGAAACTCACGGAAACAGAACAGCGCTGGCCCGTATGGGAGAAGGAGGCTTATGGGATACGTTGGGCATTACTCACGTGGCGACAGTTCCTGGAAGGCAACAAAATCCCCTTCCAGGTGTGGACTGATCACAAAAATTTAGAAGCCCTGAAAACTTCCAGGAAACTCAATCCCAAACAAGCCCGCTGGTCCCAGCATTTTCACCAATTCCAATTTAAGCTCAAACATTTACCAGGAAGAAAGAACTTCCTGGCAGATGCACTATCTCGCATGCCCCAATATAACAGCGCACGAACCACAGACTCTAGACCAATAATGGCAGAATCACAACTGGCAGCGCCAGTAACCACAAGAACCCAAGCCAAAATAAAACCACAACTGGACAGCCAAACTGGGATTGAATTCAGAAAAAGTTTGGAAACAGATGATTGGTTCCAGAAAAACACACATGTGTGCACAATGAGAGACGGATTGCCTTGGGTAGGGGAAAAGTTATATATACCAACAACTCAAAGACTAACTTTCATGCAACTTTGCCATGACACAAAATCAGCAGGGCATTTTGGATTTGTAAAAACTTTACACTTAATTAAACGGCAATTTTGGTGGCCATCAATAAAAAAGGACATAGAAAGTTATGTTGCCAGCTGCCCAACCTGTGCATCAGCAAAGAGGTTGCAAGGGAAAGCGCCAGGGCTATTACAACCAGTGGCAAGTCCCTCAGCCCCCTGGAGGGAAATAGCCATGGATTTTATAGTGGAATTGCCAGAAAGCAATGGGAATACTGTTATCTGGACAGTCACGGACCTATTTTCCAAACAGGTGCACTGTATTCCCACTGCAAAGGCCTTAGCAAAACTTTTCATCCAGCACATTTACAGATTGCACGGGGCACCCCAACGCATCATCTCTGATAGGGGAGTGCAATTTACGTCTGCATTTTGGAAGGAATTTTTATCCCTCTTAGGGACCACTCAGGGACTGACATCTAGCCATCACCCTCAAGGAGATGGACAAGCGGAACGCTGCCAGTCGGTACTTGAGCAATATTTGAGATGTTTTTTAAATTTCCAACAGAGTGATTGGACGGACTTACTTCCTTTTGCAGAAGTTGCCTACAATAATGCAGTCCACTCCAGCACAGGCTACACTCCTTTTCAAATAGCCAACGGCCAAAGTTTCAACCCTATGCCAGAGTTAACCCCAAAAGAACCAACGATCCCTTCACTGAAAGAATGGATGGAAAACCTACAAAACACCTGGCCAATAGTCAGAAAATCACTAGATGAAGCTAGGCGGGCATACAAAGCACAAGCCGATAAAAAAAGGGTTGAGCCTACACCATTCATTATAGGAGAAATGGTGTACTTATCTACAAAATACCTAAAGTCCCTACAGCCCTGTAAAAAACTTGGACCAAAATATATAGGACCTTTTCCAATTAAAAGAATCATAAATCCAGTAACAGTAGAATTAGAATTACCCAAAAACCTCAGGCAAATACACCCAATTTTTCATTGCAGCTTGCTGAAAAGAGAGCATCAGTCACATCTACGGCCAAAAATCCCCCCACCACCACCTCCACTCATGGTGGAGGGTGAACAACACTTCGAAATAAAGGAAATCCTTGATTCTAGGAGATATCATGGGGCAACTCAGTACCTAGTTGCCTGGAAACACCTACCTCCCTCACAAAATGAGTGGGTCCATAAACGTCATGTCAGAGCCCCGAAGCTATTGAAGAAGTTTCACACAGAGTATCCTAACAAGCCTGACTAAATTTTATACTTGTGTTTTCTTTCAGGTGGATCTCTCTTATTGTTAAGAGGGGCCGGATGTCAGAATCCAATTATATTTCATCTTTAAATTATCAAATATAGAAACTCCCAATTCTGCCTTCTCTGGATTCTGCCATAAGAGGGAGAGAAGGGGGAGAACAAAGGGGCTTTATGGCCCTCACTTCCTTCTTTACACTTCAAAGAGCGGAATGCTGAATGTGTGTTTATTGTAACCTCGAAGCGTTAGCATACCAAAGGAGGGTAGTTGCCTTTCATGTAGTTATCTGAAGTCCCCATCCAGACGGAAGAAAGAAGAAAGGGGGCGGAATTGTGATACTTGAAACTATCACTGGAAGGGGGGTTGATTGTGTGGGACTACTGGGGAACCCCTTAAAACCTTGAATGGAAGAGCTTGAACCCCAAGTCTTGTCTAGCATGCCTGCAACCATTTTCTCTTAATAAAGGATTCCTGTTGGAAGAATTATTCCAAGAGTTCTGTCTTCTTAAGATGCAAAGTGGGGTGGGTCCTTACACTCTCTGTCTTTTCCTTAGTATCAAGAGGTACAATTGGGGTGGCTGGGCTCACTTGTCCCAACAACATCTGGTCTTTCAACTTCACAGGGAAGTTTGTAATATTCCAGACTCCAACCAAGATCAGTCCTCTGGCCTGCCGCAGCACCTTTGTGGAGACCACCTCTGGGATTACCTCTATTCTGGCATTCTGCCTTCTGGGGTCAGATTCGAGGATGAGGTAGGGACCAGGCTGCTTCCAGTCCATTCTGACAGAGGCTTATAAACACACCATCTCCCCTGGTTTCTCACCATCTCTGTCCAACTTCCACAGTAGCCCCACATCCTCTGCGGGGGCCTGTTGTTTTCACATCAGGTGTCAGTATGCTGTCTGCAGTGTGGGGTAAACATCGCCTATCACCGAGTCATTCCCTATTGGGACAACTGAGATGAGCAGATGCCTAACTAAATTGGTGTTTGTCCCCACTATCAGTGAGCCCTGGCTAGCTCCTGGGGGATGGGTACAGACAATGGCCAGGGTATCAAAGGTTTCCGTGTATCCAGCAGCTGAGGGCCCAAATGTTAGCTGGATAGGTAGATACCCATCATATGGGAACTTCAATGGCCCAAATCTTCAAATCGCCCAACTTTCATATGGGTATGTGCGTCAGTGCCTATCATAGAAATCCCGATACAGTAATGTCACTTGCGCACCTGAGTCAGAGAGGGCCCTCATGTAAATGCCTTCTACTTGTACAGACACCATCAAAGAGGAGCCCACTATCTGTTTAGGAATTTTGTCAGTAAGAGACACAGCATCTGGTTTGACAGCCCATGCTTGAGTCCCTGAAGACTGTTGCTGGAGCCTTGTCATGCTGACTTCAGTTGGCTCTTGGATATGGGAGTCCCTCACTAAGGGTGATGCTCCCATTACTCCTATCACTGAGGGGGGCTTTGGGAGAGATCTGCTCATGAAAGGTGATGCCCAAGACTGCCCTCAGTCATCCCTTTGATTGGAGCTAGCTAGCCCCCCTTACTGGGGCCCTCTGTAGTTTCCTGACTGAGTGGAATTTCCTGGTTTTCACGGCTTTGTACAAGTATGCTTGTAATGTCCTGCACCCCACAGTTATAGCAGATCACTGACCTTATCGAGTTGTCAGCTACAGTGAAAAGACTCATCCTCCCACTGACTGATCTAGCCCAACCTCCATTCAATGGCCAACCACCCATTGCCGTCATTGAGGCCATCATCTTGGTTAAGTTTGATATAGGAGCTTGCATAGTTGTGAGCCAGGCATCATCATCTCCACCTTTCCTTGCTCCCGTGCCTGAGGGCCATTCTGATGGTGAATTGGCTGTAGACTCTTTGGCCTCCTCTACCACTTCAGTTGCTCTAACTCTCCTTATGAGCTCATGATACCCCCAGATATTCCCTTTGGCTTCTGTCTTTATTTGGTTCCAGACTGGATCTGAGACTAAAGCACTCCATGAAAGTTGCTCCATCCGGGATCATTTCGCTTCAGCTGGATCAAGCCCCCCCTTTCCACAATCTGATATAGTAACTTGTTCAATCGTCTTATGTATTCAGACAACATTTTACCTCTCTTCTGGTACATATACTCAAAGCAAAACTGTAGGCTAGAAACAGTTTTGGCAGATCTCACCAAAAATAATAAAAACAAAACCCAGCCAACCTCTTCCCTTGCTCTTCCTCCATCTGGCTTTGCCCCTCCAGAAAAAAAAGGATAAAAGGCTTTTCACCAACCTCCTATCTCGCTCTCCCTTCATGTAGTATTCCTTTCCAGAAAAAAAGATAAAAGCTTCTTCCTTCTCAGTCAATCTCCTCTTCCCCTTTAAAAATCTTTCCCCAAGAGCCATGCCCTGCCGCCAGCCACCACAGATGCAGCCGGATCTCCAAATCCACCAAATCTGCAAGCTCCAGCAAAGCCTCCCAGTCAGCGCCGATCCCACCCTAACTCCCCTCTCTGCTACAGGCAATTTATTGCATGTGTATGGTGGAAGTATAAAAGAAGATTAGCTGATAAATGCCACTTTGGCTATCATCTCATGAAGCATTACATAGAACAGAGATGATTTCAGAATGTAAATAGATGACATATTGAACTTATTGATATTTGAAAAAGAGAGATTTAAGATAAGGACAAAAGAACAAGTAGTAAGTGAAGGATTTGCTTATGGTTGGTTTAATTATTACAGAAGTTTTGAAAGATTTAAATTTGATTTAAAAAAGTTCTGTTTTTACAGGAACTAAATCTAAATTGGACATTAATTTATGTTCTGGAGATGACCACTTGATTTCTAAAGTATATAAAATGTTACTTAAGATGAACCTAGAAGATGAATACATTAAAAAGTGTATGGTAAAATGGGCAAAATATTTGGGTATAATATAAACTAGCTGTAAGGACCCACCCCACTTTGCATCTTAAGAAGACAGAACTCTTGGAATCATTCTTCCAACAGGAATCCTTTATTAAGAAAAAGTGGTTGCAGGCGTGCTAGACAGGACTTGGGGTCCAAGCTCTCCCATTAAAGGTTTTAAGGGGTTCCCCAGTAGTCCCATCCAATCACCCCTCTTCCAGTGATAGCTTCAGGTATCACAATTCCACCCCCTTTTTTCTTTCTTCCATCTGGATGGAGACTTCAGATAAACTACATGAAAGGAAATTAACCTTCTTTGTTATGGTAAGGTTCTTTGGTGCTAACTCTTTGAGGTTGCAATAAACACACATCCAGCTCCTTAGAAGTATACTGAAGGAAGTGAGGGCCATAAAGCCCCTTTGTTCTCCCCCTTCTCTCCCTCTTATGGCAGAATCCAGAGAAGGCAGAATTGGGAGTTTCTATATTTGATAATTAAAGATGAAATATAATTGGATTCTGACATCCGGCCTCTCTTAAAAATAAGAGAGATCCACCGGAAAGAAAACAAAACAAGTATAAAATTTAGTCAGGCTTGTTAGGATACTCTGTGTGAAACTTCTTCAATAGCTTTGGGGCTCTGACATGACGTTTATGGACCCACTCGTTTTGTGAGGGAGGGAGGTGTTTCCAGGCAACTAGGTACTGAGTTGCTCCATGATATCTCCTAGAATCAAGGATTTCCTTTATTTCGAAGTGTTGTTCACCCTCCACCATGAGTGGAGGTGGTGGGGGGGGGGATTTTTGGCCGTAGAGGTGACTGATGCTCTCTTTTCAGCAAGCTGCAATGAAAAATTGGGTGTATTTGCCTGAGATTTTTGGGTAATTCTAATTCTACTGTTACTGGATTTATGATTCTTTTAATTGGAAAAGGTCCTATATATTTTGGTCCAAGTTTTTTACAGGGCTGTAGGGACTTTAGGTATTTTGTAGATAAGTACACCATTTCTCCTATAATGAATGGTGTAGGCTCAACCCTTTTTTTATCGGCTTGTGCTTTGTATGCCTGCCTAGCTTCATCTAGTGCTTTTCTAACTATTGGCCAGGTGTTTTGTAATTTTTCCATCCATTCTTTCAGTGAAGGGATCGTTGGTTCATTTGGGGTTAACTCTGGCATGGGGTTGAAACTTTGACTGGTGGCTATTTGAAAAGGAGTGTAACCTGTGCTGGAGTGGACTGCATTATTGTAGGCAACTTCTGCAAAAGGGAGTAAGTCTGCCCACTCAGTTTGCTGGAAACTAAGAAAACATCTTAAATATTGCTTAAGTACGGAGTTCATTTTTTCAGCCGCTCCATTTCCTTGTGGGTGGTGGCTAGATGTCAGTCCCTGAGTGGTTCCTAAGAGGGACAAAAATTCCTTCCAAAATGCAGACATAAATTGCACCCCCCTGTCAGAGATGATGCGTTGGGGTGCCCCATGCAATCTGTAAATGTGCTGGATGAAAAGTTTTGCTAAGGCTTTTGCAGTGGGAATCTTTTGGCAAAGGATAAAGTGCACCTGTTTGGAAAACAAGTCCGTGACCATCCAGACCACAGTATTCCCATTGCTTTCTGGCAATTCCACTATAAAATCCATGGCTATTTCTCTCCAGGGGGCTGAGGGACTTGCCACTGTTTGCAATAGTCCTGGCAATTTCCCTTGCAACCTCTTTGCCATGGCACATTTTGGACAACTGGCTATATAACTTTCTATGTCCTTTTTCATGGATGGCCACCAAAATTGTCGTTTAATTAAAAGTAAAGTTTTTACAATCCAAAATGCCCTGCTGAATTTGTGTCATGGCAAAGCTGCATGAAAGTGACTCTTTGAGTTGTTGGTATATATAATTTTTCCCCTACCCAAGGCAACCCGTCTTTCATTGTGCACACGTTTGTTTTTCTGTTTCCAAACTTTTGGTTGATTAGCTCAATATTATTCACACTAAGTGTCAAAAGCTCTTTCAAATGCTGAAAAATCATACCTAGAGAGTCTCAGAACTGAACCAGGAATATTCCACATTCAAATAAAGTATTCTGTCATTGAGCTATGATCTTTCTTCAAGGAACTTTCTGTAGGAATCTTCTCAACTGTGGGGTTTAGGAACCCAAATACATGACCTTGGAGATGAAAAAGCATTAAATTAAACCTTGAAGCTATAAGACAAAACTAAGGCAAATATTTGTAAAATGCAGTATATTTGTTGCATAATATGTTGGTTGAGGCTTGTTTGTTCTTTTCTGGTTTTCTGAAACTGGTATCATAGGCTAAATAAAAATAAATACTTATTTTGCTTTCTATTTACTATACTGGCCATATCTTTTGAACAATTTTTCTTTTCTTTCTAAAAATTACTTTCAGACTTATAGCAGAGGGCATGAAAACTCAACAGCGATTACTTCAAAGCAGAACTTTAGAATGGGAGTCCTGGGTTGACATTACTGTTTTGGCAATTTCATCTCATTCTGACCTTACCAGTTTGTTTTTGCAATCAATTAATTCACTGCTCCAGAGTTAAGCACTCTTTGTCTATGGCCTTGCTACGAAAGTAACTACAAGAGAAAGAGCTGAATGTGATTATGGTCAGAAAGGATGCCATGATGGTCAGAAAGAACTGCGGTGGTGCAGTGGTTAGAATGCAATATTGCAGGTTAACTCACTGTTCACTGCCAATAATTTGACTCTGGCTGGCTCTAGGTTGACTCAGCCTTCCAACTTTCCAAGGCTGGTAAAATGGGGACCCAGATGGTTGGAGCCAATATGCTGACTCTGTAAACTGCTTGGAGAGGCTGAAAAGCACTATGAAGTGGTATATAAGTCTGCTATTGCTATTGCTTTAAACTTTTTTTAATGCTAATTAAGATATCTTCCCAAGCTTAGGAATCATGCTGCTATGCAACCAAGAAGTGGGCAAAAGGAATGAATTGTTATTGCTGTCTCTGTAGGAAGTAAACTTGTGGAGTTATTGAGGTCCTGGAGCCTTAGAGCCATGTTTGAGAAATGCCAAGAGCAACAGAAGTCAATTTGCTTTCAGTACTCTGCTAAGGATTCCAAATTCAGTTCCCAAAACTTTGTGTATATTGAGAAGATAAAGAATATAGAAATCCTGCAGGCAGTACTAAGCTAGATAGACTAGTATATCAGTTTTCTGAGTTCCAAAAGTAAGTTGAAGAACCAAAATGTACACAAAGAGACAGAAAACCTGCTAATCTCTGGAACATGCTACTTTAATAAAGTTAATATAAATTTTGTTTTAAACACAAGAAGAAGATTCTGAACAAAAGAAAAAGATTAAACAGAAATGCAGGCATGCTTAGGGCGATAGGGAAAGTAGCCTGACACTCACATCTAATATCCCAGAAGAAGACTCATTCTCAGGCAGACAGATTGGTTTCTTCAGTCCCAGAACATCTGCAAAGCATTCAGACCATCAGATCTTTTGTTTTCTAATACTGCCCAATAAACTTTACCAGTTAACAGATTTGAGCCTGAGTTCTTACACTGGGTAACTTCACCTCCACTTGATGAATAATGATGCTGAGACTCTTGTTTGTTTGCTTATTCTGAAATCAGATCATGTTTATTCTGTGTTGCTTTCCAGTTCTGATACATAACTAATTGTTGGCAGATGTGGCAAGTATTTGGGGCCTAGATATATTTATTTGCACAGTTCAGCCATAGCTGGTATCAGGCAGCTACAGCTGTTTTTTTTATCAAAGTCCTGTATATGTTAGACATCCACCTGGCAAAACAAGATTCACTTGTGTGACCTTTAGCTAAAAGCCTGAAATAAGTAATAAGTAATACTAGAAATAAATCCTGAAAATATCTAATTAAATTAACAAATTGCCATGAAATGGTAATTTGTGTTTAGATATGCAAAACGTACCTCATGGTTCATATAGAGAGATGTCGTAGGCTTATTTGTTAACTTTGATTTAAAACTTAAATTGCACAATGAGAACATTCATTTTTTGAGACAACCTTTATTTTTAACTTGGAAAATACCCAGCATGCTTTTGTTTTCTTCACCATTGTAAGTCATTTGGACATCCCAGAAATAGGAAATAATTTATTTTTTATTCTGAAGATTTATTCCTGTATGTCAACATTTTTAAAAAAGGAGTAAAATATGATATGTAGAGTCTGTATTTCTTTTCATTTATATAAACTTAAGTTAAAAATATTTTAAAAAAATAAGACTTGAGTTTTCTTTTTCTTTTCTTCTTCTCCACCCTGATCTATTTTTATAAGATAATATGATTCATTTTATCAAAAAAATTTAAATTACTCAGTGAAGAAAATCCCATTAAATATGTTAGGACTTACACCAAGCAAATAGACAGGATGAAATTATTAGGATTTTTTTTCATAGTGAATAACCTTGACTACACTTAACTCTGTGTTAAATTGTAGACTTAATTTACTTGACTGGAAATAAAATTTAGAAACTATTCAGATGATAAAAATTATGTCAGTGTTATCTGAATTGGAACATCTTCTGCTTTTAATTATAAAATTCAATTCTAGCCAAAGAGAATCTAAAACAATTATTGATTCCATCCCCTGAACTATTTTGTATACCAAACTCTCTGTCAGAAAAAAAAGCACTGTCTTCCACATTGAACTTCATAGACATAGACCAATTTTAGCATAAATACCTCTAAATGTATAATAGATAAAAATAGACCTATGGCCCACAGTTCACACTTTTTAAACAAGAAACACTTGTTTAAACAACAGGAAAAATGAATATGAATTAACAGAACTGAAAACATAACATAATGTTAACATAACAATACTGAAAAGTATTGAATACAAAAATATTCCACATAAAGTAATCCTATTTCATATTTTTTATTACAGATATAGGCACAAAATATTTGATATCAATATTTGAATAGTGACATTTAGAACATAGAGAACAGCCTTTTACCTCAGTTTGACTAATACAGAAGAATAATTTTATGGTTTTGAACTATATCTTCAATAAGTACATCATAAATAATTATAGGTAATAGAAAGTGTTGTTCAAAACATCTGTATTCATTGAGACAATTTAAACATGTTTCAAGTTTCAGACATAATTGTGACATATCTTTATTTAGCCTAAAAAGTTTGAATCTGATTTATTTGTGTATCAGTAAAGGAGAATGTATAGCTCAGGTTTGAAATGAGGGGTCCTTAGTGCTCTCTGAGCATGGCTGTTTTCTTGAAGATGTTTCATTCCCAAACTAGGTAATATCATCATTGCTGTTCTACCTAATTTGGGTAATGAAATGCCTGCAAGAAAAGAACCAAACTCAGAAAGCATCAAGAACCCTTCATTATGTGTGTATGTTATACCCTTGAGGTATTGTCTTTCCAGCATTCTTACATGGTCAACAGTTGTAATATTCCAGGAATTTTTAGGGCTGTGTTCTTCATGAAGAACAAACTCATCTGGTTCAGTAGGGATTTTAGAGTTCTCCAATATATCATGTTTTGAAGACTTTTTTTTGCTACTGCAGAAGAATGTTCTTTCTTTCAGATGGCATCCTCCCTGTTAGTATTCAGGAAGTGGTTACAATGGAACTACAAGTAGTCCTTGCTTATGATCATGGAAGAGATTGTGAGTGATTAAATTAATTTCTCCCAATGGATTGGAGCAAATAAGCTGTTGAGTAAGTGTCTCACTGAACCCCCCCTTTAAGGACGGCTAATGTAAAAGCTTTCTTATGTTGCACAGGAGATAAAGAGATACCTGGCCACTAAGAATGGGTGCTTAAGCGTAGGACATACATTTGAGAATGGAACTTAAATCGTTTTGTGAATCCTAATCAAATACCTACTGATTCTTCAAAATAGCTTTCTCATAGCCAATAAAAATCAGATACTGTGGAGAAGCTCAATTCCATGACAAACACTAACTTCAGCAACACTACATTGCTTTGCCCAGAAAATCTAGCAGGTTGCAATTCCCTATTTTGCTTTGTTTTGTTTTTCAGGATTTCCAAATACATGCAGGTGAAGCAAGTAAAAGCCTTAGGGAGGACTTTCTTCCTGTGGAATTATTGAAGGCTAAGAACAAATGGTGGCCCTCAATCCTGGCAAATATTTTTACTCAGATCGTATAGCTCATATTTCCTAAAAATGGGGCAAATGTATCATTGTTCCACTACATAAAAATTAGCCCATCAAATTTCTGTCCAGTTAACCTGGGAATATAATCAAGCTATATGCTGGACATCTTAAAGGTAAATTGGTTGACTTGTTGATTTAGAACAAAGTCATTGCAGAACAAACTGGCTGTAAGGACCCACCCCACTTTGCATCTTAAGAAGACAGAACTCTTGGAATCATTCTTCCAACAGGAATCCTTTATTAAGAAGAAGTGGTTCCAGGCGTGCTAGACAGGACTTGGGGTCCAAGCTCTCCCATTCAAGGTTTTAAGGGGTTCCCCAGTAGTCCCACCCAATCACCCCCCTTCCAGTGATAGTTTCAGGCATCACAAATCCACCCCTTTACTCCTTTCTTCCATCTGGATGGAGACTTCAGATAAACTACATGAAAGGTAAACAGCCCCCTTTGTTATGGTAAGGTTCAAACTCTTTGAGGTTGCAATAAACACATTCAGCTCCTTAGAAGTCTACTGAAGGAAATGAGGGCCATAAAGCCCCTTTGTTCTCCCCCTTCTCTCCCTCTTACGGCAGAATCCAGAGAAGGCAGAATTGGGATTTTCTATGTTTGATAATTAAAGATGAAATATAATTGGATTCTGACATCCGGCCCCTCTTAAAAATAAGAGAGATCCACCTGAAAGAAAACAAAACAGGTATACAACTTAGTCAGGCTTGTTAGGGTACTCTGTGTGAAACTTCTTCAATAGCTTCGGGGCTCTGACATGACGTTTATGGACCCACTCGTTTCGTGAGGGTGGGAGGTGTTTCCAGGCAACTAGGTACTGAGTTGCTCCATGATATCTCCTAGAGTCAAGGATCTCTTTTATTTCGAAGTGTTGTTCACCCTCCACCATGATTGGAGGTGGTGGTGGGGGGGATTGATGGTGGTGGTAGAGGTGACTGATGCTCTCTTTTCAGCAAGCTGCAATGAAAAATTGGGTGTATTTGCCTGAGATTTTTGGGTAATTCTAATTCTACTGTTACTGGATTTATGGTTCTTTTAATTGGAAAAGGTCCTATGTATTTTGGTCCAAGTTTTTTAAAGGGCTGTAGGGACTTTAGGTATTTTGTAGATAAGTACACCATTTCTCCTATAATGAATGGTGTAGGCTCAACCCTTTTTTTATCGACTTGTGCTTTGTATGCCTGCCTAACTTCATCTAGTGCTTTTCTAACTATTGACCAGGTGTTTTGTAGATTTTCCATCCATTCTTTCAGTGAAGGGATCGTTGGTTCGTTTGGGGTTAACTCTGGCATGGGGTTGAAACTTTGACCATTGGGTATTTGAAAAGGAGTGTAGCCTGTGCTGGAGTGGACTGCATTATTGTAGGCAACTTCTGCAAAAGGAAGTAAGTCTGTCCAATCACTCTGTTGGAAATCTAAAAAACATCTCAAATATTGCTCAAGTACTGAATGGCACCGTTCCGTTTGTCCATCTGTCTGAGGGTGATGACTAGATGTCAGTCCCTGAGTGGTCCCTAAGAGGGATAAAAATTCCTTCCAAAATGCAGACATAAATTGCACTCCCCTAGCAGAGATGATGCGTTGGGGTGCCCCGTGCAATCTGTAAATGTGCTGGATGAAAAGTTTTGCTAAGGCCTTTGCAGTGGGAATCTTTTGGCAAGGGATAAAGTGCACCTGTTTGGAAAACAAATCCGTGACTGTCCAGATAACAGTATTCCCATTGCTTTCTGGCAATTCCACTATAAAATCCATGGCTATTTCCCTCCAGGGGGCTGAGGGACTTGCCACTGGTTGTAATAGCCCTGGCGATTTCCCTTGCAACCTCTTTGCCGATGCACAGTTTGGGCAGCTGGCAACATAACTTTCTATGTCCTTTTTTATTGATGGCCACCAAAATTGCCGTTTAATTAAGTGTAAAGTTTTTACAAATCCAAAATGCCCTGCTGATTTTGTGTCATGGCAAAGCTGCATGAACGTGATTCTTTAGGTTGTTGGTATGTATAACTTTTCCCCTACCCAAGGCAACCCGTCTTTCATTGTGCACACATTTTTGTTTTTCTGGAACCATTCATCTGTTTCCAAACTTTTTCTGAATTCAATTCCAGTTTGGCTGTCCAGTTGTGGTTTTAATTTGGCTTGGGTTCTTGTGGTTACTGGTGCTGCCAGTTGTGACTCTGCCATTATTGGTCTAGAGTCTGTGGTTCGTGCGCTGTTATATTGAGGCATGCGAGATAGAGCATCTGCCAGGAAGTTCTTTCTCCCTGGTAAATGTTTGAGCTTAAACTGGAACTGGTGAAAATGCTGAGACCAGCGGGCTTGTTTGGGATTGAGTTTCCTGGACGTTTTCAGGGCTTCTAAATTTTTGTGATCGGTCCACACCTGGAAGGGGATTTTGTTGCCTTCCAGGAACTGTCGCCACATGAGTAATGCCCAACGTATCCCATAAGCCTCCTTCTCCCATACGGGCCAGCGCTGTTCTGTTTCCGTGAGTTTCTTGGATGTATATGCACAGGGTTGCAATACTGCATCATCATTTTCTTGTAATAGCACAGCCCCCACTGCCACATCACTTGCATCTGCCTGTATTATGAAGGGCTTGTCCATGTCTGGGTGCCTTAGTACTGGTTCGGCAGAAAAAAGTCTCTTTAGTCTCTCAAACGCTGCTTGGCACTCCATTGTCCATGTTAGTGGCTGGCTAGGTTTTACTGAGGATGCTCCCTTCGTTTTTAGTAAGTTAGTGAGGGGCAAGGCTATCTGTGCAAATGAGGGGATGAATTGGCGGTAAAAGTTTGCAAAGCCCAGGAAACTTTGTAGTTGCTTTCTTGTGCGGGGTGGTGCCCAATCTAATACTGCTTTGACCTTTTCTGGGTCCATTTCAATGCCCTGTGGGGATATGCGATAACCTAGGTAGTCTATCCTTTCCTGGTGGAATTCGCATTTTGAGAGTTTGGCATATAGGTGGGCGGCTCGCAGCTTCTTTAAAACCGCTCTGACAAGGTTGACGTGTTCCTCTTTTGTTTCAGTAAAGATAAGAATGTCGTCCAAGTAAACAAGGACCCCCTTAAACAGGTGCTCCCTTAGAACGTCATTGATTAATTGCATAAAGACTGCAGGGCCCCCTTGTAATCCAAATGGCAAGACTTTGAATTGATAGCACCCCATGGGGCAGTTAAATGCAGTCTTCCATTCGTCCCCTTCCTTGATTCTCACGCGATAGTAAGCTTCCCTTAGGTCTAGTTTAGAAAAAATTTTCCCTTTCGATAGGTGTGACAGCATGTCTTTCATGAGGGGCAGAGGGTATAGGTTGCTTTCACTGATTGTATTCAGGGCCCTATAATCCACGCATAAGCATAAAGAGCCGTCCTTCTTCTCTCTAAAGAGGACCGGGGCAGCCACTTTAGGCTTGGCTGGCTCAATGAAACCTCTCTCTAGGTTTTTTTAAATAAATCTTTCCATTTCCTCCTTCTCCTTTGGGCTCATGGAGTATAATCTGGGCTTCGGGAGTTTTGCCCCAGGCTTGAATTCAATGGTACAGTCTGTGGGTCGGTGGGGGGCGGAGCTCATTCGCCCTCTCCTCACTGAAGACTTCAGCAAGGTCTCTATATTCCTCTGGTATTTCTGTTAATCCTTTTTCCTCTCCTATGGATGCTTTTTCTATTCTTGATTCTGGTAGCCTCCCTTGGGGTTTTAAGTCCATAGGGTCCCCCTTCGGGAATTTGATTTCTGTCGTCCTCCAATTTACCCAGGGGTTCCATTTTTTCAACCATTCCATCCATAGAATCATTGGGCATTCCATACCTGGGGTCACCCCAAACGTTATGTCCTCTTCATGTTCGCCCAGGGAGAGGTGTATTGGTAGAGTGGCTAGGGTAGCTGGCACCCCCCCTGCTATGGATCCATCTAACTGGCCAAATGAGATTGGTTGTTCCAGTCTCCTGGATGGGATGCCCAGATTCCCCACTAGTGTTGGGCTAATGAGGCAGCGGGTGCAGCCAGAGTCTATTAAGGCTTTCACCTTCACAGCTTCGGGCATGGGGGGGATTAATATAGTCACTGTTTTGAAGATGGGTGTGATGCATCCACTTACCAGGGGTTCGCCCTCCGAGCTGTCATCTGAGGCATCCACCGGCCCTGTGGTGTAGGCTGGAGTTCTTTCCCCTTGGTGAGCAGAGGTGGGGGGTTCTGCAATTTCCATCATTCTCATGGCCGTTTCTTTTGGCTTAGCTGAAGACTTTCCGGATTTGTTGATTGGGGATCTGTCTGGGTTGTGCTGGGGGGCCTTTGAGCGGCATTCTACAGCTCGATGCCCTTCTCTTCCGCACTTGAAACACCCCATTTGCTTCTTGGCTGTAGCCGATGATTTCACCGGTTCGTGTGTCAGCTCAGGCGGGGGGCGGCTCCATTGTTTTCCTCGGTGGTGCCTCTTCAATATGTCGATCTCTGCTTCCTCTGCCAAGACGTACCATTCCTCAAGTCGATGTGGGTCCCCTCGGGGCAGGCAAGCGTCATATAGATCATAGTTTAGTCCGTCTTTGAAATGGCTAAGGAGGATGTCTTCTGGCCAATTCAATTTGCTGGCAATGGCCCAGAATTCTTGTGTATATTCAACCACCGGGCGTTTGCCTTGCCTCATCGTTTTTATCCTTTCACGGGCTTTGCGATCAGCCAGGGGGTCTTCAAATCATCTTCTCAAAGAGGACATGAAATGGTTGAAGTTACTGAGTTCTGGGGCATTGGAGTCATGCAAGTTCACCACCCAATCTGCAGCCGGTCCATCCAGGGCAGATTGCATGATCCAGATGCGAGCTTTGTCGCTGGGAATGTCCTGCCCGTATTCCTCCATGTAGCTGAGTACTTGGGTTAGGAAAAACCCCAAGCGTGTTGGCTCCCCTTTGAATTTCACCTCCAACGGTAGACGTCTTGGAATGGATCAGTGCCTCCGTTGTTGGTGGTAGTGTCTTCCGTCCAGATTGCCATCTGTGGTCCGGTAGGGGGTGGGGGCTACTGGATCAGTAGATGTCCCCGGGTTGCAGGTTCCACGTCCCCCTCAGTGTCTTTCCCTTTGCGGCTCCAGGAGCTGGGGCGGCCGTAGGGCTCAGGATTCTCCTCTCCTAGGGAGCTGAGAGTTCTCTTCATCAGGTCAATAGCTTTCTCTAGGATCCAGTCTGAGTACGGTGCCCAGCTTCCTCCCTCTTCACTTTCGTGCAGGGATTTCTCCATCTCCTGCTTCCATTCTGGTTGCTTGGTCCCCCGTCTCAGGGTCACCTTTCTTGATTCCTTTCCCCACTCACTTTTCTTTCCAACGCCCATTGACCAGCGAGGCTTGTGGTCCCGTGTCTCCACCACTTCTTCTCCTGAGGAATCTGACCTCTCAGATCCCAACATCTAGCAAGGTTCCAACTGGGTCAGCGGCAATCTTTCCAGGGAGTTTTCCCCCTCTCTTGCTCCCTTGTCTGACATGGTAAATTTTTGCAAAATCCCCCGGCAAGAGTCTCCCTTCCAGGTGGATTAATTTTGCAAGTCCTGTCTAATGTAAGGACCCACCCCACTTTGCATCTTAAGAAGACAGAACTCTTAGAATAATTCTTCCAACAGGAATCCTTTATTATGAAGAAGTGGTTGCAGGCGTGCTAGACAGGACTTGGGGTCCAAGCTCTCCCATTCAAGGTTTTAAGGGGTTCCCCAGTAGTCCCACCCAATCACCCCCCCCTTCCAGTGATAGTTTCAGGCATCACAAATCCACCCCTTTACTCCTTTCTTCCGTCTGGATGGAGACTTCAGATAAACTACATGAAAGGTAAATAGCCCCCTTTGTTATGGTAAGGTTCAAACTCTTTGAGGTTGCAATAAACACATTCAGCTCCTTAGAAGTCTACTGAAGGAAGTGAGGGCCATAAAGCCCCTTTGTTCTCCCCCTTCTCTCCCTCTTATGGCAGAATCCAGAGAAGGCAGAATTGGGATTTTCTATGTTTGATAATTAAAGATGAAATATAATTGGATTCTGACACTGGCTTTAGAGAGGGTCAAAAATACACCCATAGGGCAACAATTATATTTTTATCTAATTTTATGAATTTATATATTTAAAGGCAGAATTTGACTCAATGCCCAGTGGCAGGCTATGAGTAAAATTGTCTCTCTTATCCATTGATTAGTTACTGCTTATGAAATCTATGAAATTGCACAAGAAAAACACTACACCAGTTTGGATGTCTCTGTAGGTCACCCTTACTCAATCCGCCCACCCTATATCAGTTCAAAGGGAGTAAAATCGAAGTGTATCTTGATGCTGACTTTATTCAGCCTTTACATTTATTCTGTAAAATTTGTTCTATCAGTTAAAGAATATCAGCTACATATGCTGGCTAAAAGATTAGTTTCAATGTCTCCATCTTTCTCTCAGGTTAACAGGAGACTATTTCTTTGAACCATCACATTTTACTGTAAAGAGGACAATTTAACTATCAACTGTGAAGAAAATAGATATTTTCTAAAGTTCTTGCCCCTCACTGTCGTTCATGGATATGAAGTCAATCAATATCAAAAGGAATACATCACAAGCAGAAGTCCACAAGCTTAGGTAGGAACCTGCCACTCAAGCACTGTTATACTATCAGGAACCCCATATTACACTTCAGGGGCAGAGTCCTGGTCCACAGGTAGGGTATTCTTCAATATTAATTCCATTCCTTAGACTTGTTATTAAAGTTGCTAAAATATCTCAAAACATAGGAGGAACTCTGAAAGGCAAAATTACCACCCTTATCCAGCCCAGTTCCAATTTATTGGGTCTGCCTGTTAACTCCACAAGTCTGTGTATGAACTACATTTTATTACAAAGCTACCACAATCATGCTGAATTTAAAAGTAAGATTCTAGTTGTTAGACTATTTATAGATACTAGTCTAAACATATACTAGCATATTAACAAGTGATATTTTTCTGTGTCACCCTCCTTCTTTTGGCTTATCCATCTCCCTGGCACTGAATCTTATTATGCCACTTTAACTTTGCACTCTGCTCCTTGTTTGGACTTACTCAGATTTTGATATAAAATGGACAGCTATATAAATATTTTAAACAAATACACAAACAAGCATGTAATATTGCCAGCAAGACACAACTGAGTCCTATAAGTCAGAGGGGCTATTTAAAATTTCCATAGGAAAAAAATCCAATACTATACATATATCCAAGAAATATATGGATATGGTTGTACATGATGAAATCCTTTCTTGGAAGCTCTCAGTCTGTCAATAAATTAAGACAAACATCTGTTTGCAAGCAAAATCCAATGTTTGGAGGCAGTGAAGTTACAAAATCCCATAAGAATAGATCAATGGTTGTGCTTCATTGTCATGCTAAATTTTGCACTAAGAAAATTAAATGAAAAATTCATTCATTATAGTTCTTTAAAAATTCTTATTTTTTAATATAAAATATGACATTTCCTGCTGTGGTTAACCAACATAACATAGGCTTTGGGCTGGATAGTTTGGTAGTTACAGTGCTGTCATTTTCTCACACCTATATCTCTGCCTTAAAAGCCTTCCCCCCCCAAAAAAATAAACTTACAAAAAATATAGTGGATACCCTTTGTGATATCTGGCCAAAACTGAGCATCATGAATGTCCTCTAAAGCAGACATGTCAAAAACAAGGCCCGGGGGCCAGATGCAGCCCGTGAAGTGGTTTCATGTGGCCCACAAAGCCATCCTGGAAACAGTGAGGGAACGGCCCCTGCTGTCTTGGCCCTGGCCCAGGCCAGCTGGGAGCTAATACACAATTTTGTGGTGGCCATCTATGCTGAAACATATTCAGTCTTAGCTCCACAAGGCAATCTGGAAACAGTGAGGAACCATCCCCTGCTGCGTTGGCTCCACCCCCTGGGTGCATGCTCGGGAGGTATCACCCTTTGTGAGGAATGAAGAAATGCACCATCTCCTGGAAGTGGCCAGCAAATGGCCCTCACCTACTTCACATATCTGGATTGATGGGCTCTGGGGGAGGGGTTTTGGCAGGCAGCGGGGCGCTGTCCTCACAGCGCTGAGAGGCTGAGCCAGGTGGTGCAAATCCCAAAAGAAGTGTGACTCCGCCCAGCCCCCAGCTTGCCCAGTTTCAGCAGGCAGCAGGCCGCTCTCCTCACAGCACCAAGAGCTTAACAGGGTAGTGCGAATTTGATGAAAAGTGCAATGCCTAGCCCCCAGTCTGCCCAGTTTCAGCAGGCACCAAGGTGCAAAGCTGGCAAGCTTCGCACCTCCCGGCTCAACCTCTCGGCGCTGTGGGGAGAGCACCCCACTGCCTGCTGAGACCAGGCAGGCTGGGGGCTGGGTGGTGTCACACTTCTTTTCAGATTTGCACCACTTGGCTCAGGCTCTCAGCGCTGTGAGGAGAACACCCTGCTTCCTGCCGAGACCGGGCAGGCTGGGAGCTGGGCAGCATCGCACTTCTTTTCAGATTCGTGCCACCTGGCTCAGTCTCTCGGTGCTGTCAGGAGAGTGCCTCACTGCCTGCTGAAACCTGGCAGACTGGGGGCTGGGCAGTATTGCGCAGATAACATTGATTCTCACGCTGCTCTTGGCATCCCCTCCCCCAGAGCCCACCAAGCCAGATTTTTTTTAATTAAAATTTTTATAAACATTTTACAATAAAATCCCTCCCCACCTCTCTCCCTCCCCCCTCCCACTGACCCCCCTTCCCAGAGCTGAATACAGAGCTAAAACAACAAAAAAACATAAAAAATTAAATAAACATCAAACAATTGTACATAAATCCTAAAAAGTTTTTAAACCCCTTTAACTCCATTACAATAAAATCAAAAAATCTAAACATAAAACTTTATACAGTAAGTTATTCAAAAGCTAAATAATACTTTCTAATCCCATATTTGTTCTGAACAAAATTTACCCATCTTTTCCATACAGAGTTGTATCTCTCTTGTAAATGGTCTTTCAGATAAGCCGATATTTTTGCCATTTCTGATAAATAAGAAACTTTAAGAAACCATTCCTCTAAGATAGGCAAGGAGTCTTTTCTCCAAATTGCCCAATCAATAACCTTCTGCCGTAATAAAATTCAACATTAAAATAATCTCTTTACCATCACAATCTTCAATAATACCTAACAAAAATAATTGTGGTGTGAATTTTATCTTTCTTTTAAAATTTTTTTGAATATTCCACCAAATCTTGATCCAAAAAGCCTTTATATTTCTACAAGACCACCAAATATGATAATAAGTTGCATCCATACAACCACATCTCCAACATTTGGGCTGTAAATTAGAATACATACGAGACATCTTTTGTGGATCAAGGTGCCATCTATAAAACATTTTATAAAAATTTTCTCATAAATTTTGAGCTTGGGTAAACTTAACATTCCTAACCCAAATTATCTCCCATGTATCTAATAGAATCGGCTCTTCAAAATTTTGAGCACACTTAACCATACAATCCTTAACTAATTCTGTTTCTGAATCCAATTCCACCAAAGCATTATAAACTCTTTTTATATGGGCTCGATTTTGATCTCTGGTTTGTTTCACCAAATTGGCGTCTTCCACAATAAAACCCATTTTTTGATCTATACTCCATCTTTCTAATAACTGCCTATATTGAAACCAAGAATAAATAATGTTTTCTTGCAATAAGTCCTCCATCGATTTTAATTGCCACTTATTCCCTTCCCACTTAATCAATTGCTTATAAGAAATCCTATCCATTTTCACGCCTTTCCTTATCCCTTCTATAGCATGTCCAGGAATTCCCCACAATGGTATTCTAGAATTTACCCTATAATATTTCTTCCAGACACGCAATAGAGCAATTCTTAAAACATGGGACTTAAAGGCCCTATCCACCTTTTTATTATAAATTAAATATGCATGCCATCCAAATAATAAATCCCATCCTTCCAAAGAGAGTATATCTAAATTTGTTAAGTTAACCCAGTCACTAATCAAAGTCAAAACCACCGCATCATAATACAATTTTAAATTCGGCACCTTGAGTCCACCTCTCTCTCGAACATCTTGAATAATTTTGAGTTTAACTCTTGTTTTTTTCCCAGCCCAAATGAATCTATTAATCCCCTCTGCCACTCTTCTAAATTTACCTCTTTCTTTAAAATAGGTATCATTTGAAACAAAAAAAGGAATTTAGGCAGAAGATTCATTTTCACTACAGCAATTCTCCCTAATAAAGATAATTGCAATTTCTTCCAATCATTCAAATCCTTCTGCATTTTAAGCCATAATACTTCATAATTATTTTTATAAAGTTTTGCATTAGAAGCAGTTATATAAACCCCCAAGTATTTTACCTTTTTTACAATTTCAAAACCTGTCAAATTAACTAATATTTCCTTATCCAAATCAGACATATTTTTGTTAAAATTTTAGTCTTATTATTATTGACTTTAAAACCAGAAACTCGCCCATACTGGTTTATAATCTGCAACAATTCTACTACTGAGTCAACTGGTTGAGACAAAGTTACAACCAGATCATCTGCAAAAGCTTTTAATTTGTATTCTCCCTTATTAATCGTTATTCCCTTTATTTTAGATGATTCACGAATTTTAATCAGCAAAATCTCTAATGTTAGAACAAACAACAATGGAGACAGAGGACACCCCTGTCTTGTGCCCTTCTCAATTGGAAAAACCTCAGATAAGCCTCCATTAATTATAAGTTGGGCTGATTGTTTTTGATAAATACTTCTAAAGGCTTGCAAAATTTTTCCCCCAAAATTCATTTCTTCAACCAATCTCAACATAAATTGCCAATTCAACTGATCAAAAGCTTTTTCCGCATCTAAAAAGATCAAACCCGCAGGGATCTGGTTGTTTTTGTCCAAATATTCAATTAAGTTAATAATTTGTCTAACATTATTCTTCATGTACCTCCCAGTTATAAAACCAGTCTGGTCTGTGTGTATAATTTGACTCAATACAACCATGAGTCTATTCACCAAAATCTTTGAAAAAATTTTATAATCTGTATTCAAAAGAGATATAGGTCTATAATTCTTAGGCAGAGTAAGATCTTGATCCTCTTTTGGAATCAAAGATATAAAAGCCCTTCTCCAAGATGGAGGTACCTCCGAACCTAATAAGATACTATTAAAAAGTTCCTTTAAGGGCTCAATCATCTCCTCATTTAAAGTTTTATAATAAATTGATGTCAATCCATCCGTGCCAGGAGCTTTACCAACTTTTAATTGTTTAATTGCCTTAACAATTTCCTGTGAAGTGATTAGCCCATTAATCTCTTCTCTTTGATCATTTGTTAATCTAGGAAAATGAATGTCTTGTAAATATTTATCTATATCCAAACTCTGGACCTTCTGGCCCATGTATAATTTTGTATAAAAATCTAAAAAAGATTTTTTTATCAATTCTTTCTGAAAAACCACTTTACCATTATAATTTATTTTATCTATAATTCTCGACCTCTGTTTTTTCCTTAATTGATAAGCTAACCATCTACCCGGTTTATTTGCATTACAAAATGTATTATGTTTCATAAAACTTAAGTTGGTTGCAACCTTGTCAGCCATTAACATATTAAATTGTGATTTAAGCAAATTTATAGAAGCCTTTACATTCTTATCCAAAGGATTCATAATTAATATTTTTTCTTTTATTTTAATCTCCTCCTCTAATTCTTTACGTTTTTGCATTTGTTTTCGCCTATAAGAATTATTCATTTGAATCAAAAAAAACCCCGCATATAGGCCTTACTTGCATCCCAAACCATTGCCATTGAGGTTCCCTTAGACATATTTAAAATAAAAAATTCCTTTAAATATTCTCTAAGTTTCACTACATTCACTTCATATCTAAATAGATTTTCATTCAACCTCCATGATCTCCTTTCCTCCTTTTCAGGAGTTAGTTCCAACCATACAGGGCTGTGGTCAGTACGTGTCCTTGGAAAAATGTTTACATTTTTAACACTCAAATATAAATCCGTGGTAATCAAAAAAAAATCAATTCTTGAAAATGATTGGTGTCTATCAGAAAAGAAAGTAAAGTCCCTATCATCTATGTTACGCTCCCGTCAAATATCTATCAATTCCAAATCTTCTTTCAGTTCAAAAAAAAGACTTTGGTAATTTAGCTTGCTTGAGAAAAGTGGAAGATCCTTTCTTATCTTTATATGTATCCAAAACACCATTCCAATCTCCCATCAAAATCACAGATTTATAATCCAATAAGATCAGTTTTTGATATAAAAACTTATAAAACTGTTCTTGTTGATGATTAGGGGCATACAAACCCACTGCAAGCAATTTCTTTCCATATAACATTACTTCAATCATAACATATCTTCCTTGAGAATCTGAGTCTATTAATTTAGCTGACACGTTGTTCTTAACATGCATAACAACACCCCCTTTTTTCTCTGGAGCAGAAGATGCATAATGAGAGCCCAGTCGGGCATTTATCAAATATTTTTGATCCTTCAAAGTAATATGAGTTTCCTATAAACAAACAATGTCATTATTATGTTGCTTCAAATAATGAAATATTTTCTTCCATTTCTGAGAAGAATTTAAGCCATTAACATTCCAGGTCAGGAGCTTTGCCATCTCCTCCAGCTGCAAGCCTGGAGAAGACTGCTTGAAGATCTAACATCGAGGATCGAATTGAAGATCTCTTAGGTCTTGCTCCTCCCACAGGCTCAGAAACCAATTCTTGAGTAGACTCTTTTGTATCCATCTCATGTTGCTCTTCTTCTCTTCGTCTTGAGCTGTTCGGGTCATTCACTCTTTCACCTCAACAGACTGCTGCACAGCCTGTGATTTTCCAGCTTTCATTAAAGCAGCATTTTCAACCAGTTGTTCTCCCTCTTTCACTTCATGAACTTTGAAACGTAAGGATAGTGGTGAGCGTGCTCCCAGAACCGACATATAAAACTCTTTAGCCTTTGCAACTATGTTAAGTCTATAATGTGTCCCCGCTTGGCTGACCACAATTCCAATTGGAATATCCCATCTGAATGGAATCTGCCACTTTTTAAGCTCCTCTGATAAAAAGGCAAAGTCTTTCCTTCTTCTTAAAATTTTAGATGGAATCTCCTTTAAAATGATCACATCCTGAGCAGCAATCTGAAATCTCTGATTATAAAATGCTTATATCACTTCATTACGTAGAGATCTTTTTCCAAAATAAACCACCACATCTCTTGGTAAATTTCTCTGCTTTGCGATCCAAGAATTGACTCTAAATATTTTCTCTATTTCCCTCAATATCTCCTCTGGTTCTCTCTCAAGTATCACAGCAATATCATTTGCCACCACCTCCCTCAAGTTTTCTTGCATGTTTTCCCTCAAGCCTCTGATTCTCAAAGCGAACTCCATCTCTCTATACTGAGACATAAGAATTTCATCCTGTGAAATCTCCACTTTTTTTTCGACATTTTCAACACGATCTTCTAATAAATCCACTTTATCAACAACATCCTCAATACGATTATCCAGCTTTTCAACAACAGAGGCGAGTCCTTGCAAAGCCATTACTATGTCTTCCCTCATAACTCTATTTCTCTCTTCCAAAAGTTCCTTCATTTCTTCTCTAATTTGACAAACAACATTCCCCATAACATCTTGAATGTCTTTTACTGTAAGTGTTGGTATCGGTGGGGAGGGTGGTGGTGATTTAGCTTTAGGTTGTTGCACTGTAAGTATTGCCAGAGAGGAAGCCACCTTAGGCACTGCAGAAGTTGCTTGATGCTTTGAAGCCATTTTAGAAAAAACTTTTCTCCAAAAAAAATCCAAAAGACCAGGAAAAAAAAGCAAAAAAAAGAGAGGACAAAAAACCTCTTATAATTATATATATAAATAAAAGGAAGAAATAATATAATTACCCTTCTCATGTAGCCATTAAAAATCCAAAAGTTCAATCAAAAAAAGTTACATGAGAAGAAAAAGCAACTCATCACCATTTTATTTCCCCCTTATAACAAGAACAAAAGAAAAACTCTTCTTCCAGGACTTAAAGCTCAAATTAAGCTGTAAATCCGTTCCCCTGATCAGCTCTGTCCGCATTCAGGATTAACTCACCAATTAACATAAGTAGCGAAGGTGGGGGCTGCGTCTTGCTTCGTCTCCAAAGAAAAAAAGGGAACAAAGGCGTCTGAGTCGCAGAGTTTGCCTAGGACTCCGTGGGAGCTCACCCTTCGATCCCGAAAAAAACCCTCGGGATCTTAGTGGCTCCACCACTATCCACAAGGCAAAAAACCTCACTTCTCTCCCTTTGCCTGGGAGAGAAGCTTGAACCACGGAACAGCTGATGTTCGCTATCACGGCAGCTTTAACACGATCTCAGGCGGACGGCTACAATGTAGCTGCCAGCGGCACAGGATGACACCACCGGAAGCCACCAAGCCAGATTTGTGAAGTAAGTGATGGCCATATGCTGGCAACTTCCAGGCAATGCTGCATTTCTTCATTCCTCACAAAGGGTGACACTTCCCCAGTTGTGTTTCCTGCCTGTTTTTCTCCCTCCCTAATCTCAAATATTTTCCCACCACTCTGTACTTAGGAAGGAAGGAAGGAAGGAAAGAAAGAAGGAAAGGAGAGGGAGGGTCTTAGGGAAGTCCTGCCTTAGTCCTCCCCTGCTGCCCTTTCACCATCCCCTTGCCCCCTCTTCCTGGCCTATCCTGAGGTCTCCCATTCTATTGCTAAGGAAGCTTTGGATACAAAGCTGGATCTCCTCCTATGGAGAGGGAGTGGGCCTCCCTCTGACTTTGCCCTCACACCCATCATGAGCAACCTGGATAAGGAGAGTAAGCACAGCAGAAGCTGCCTTGAGGAGGAGGTAAGTGCAGCTGGGCACTCCCTTGGGGAAGTGGGGCTGGGCTTGGTACCGCAGGTGCTCGAGGACCAGGCTGAGCAATTGACCTCTGAGCACAGGGCTCTGGGCAGCCTGCACCACCATCCAGCCCCCCCCCCGGCATGGCCTGAGAGGAACAGTGAGGCTCCTCCAGTGGATCATGCCTTGGCACTTGCCCTGGTCCTACCCCTTTCTGCCAGAGACCCTCAGATCTGTCCCACTCATGCCCAGGCCTCCACAGGCACCCTTGATGTGAACGATGTAGAGCTAGCCATTCCCACCCAGTAGGCCACACCCACTCCATCCACACCCATCCTGTAGGCCACACCCACCCTGGCAACACCCACCTGGCCTCCCAAGGGCAGCCGCAATGCTGATGCAGCCCTCAATGAAATTGAGTTTGACACCCCTGGTCTAAAGCAGTGGTTCTCAACCTTTTTAATGCCGCGACCCCCAACCAGTCGTAAGTCGAGGACTACCCAACTGGTCATAAGTTGAGACTACCCAACCGGTCGTAAATCGAGGACTACCCAACCGGTCGTAAGTTGAGGACTTTCCCTGCCCGGGAGCGCCACACATGCATGGTGCCACCCCCTGCGCCGGCCGTGGCGTAGCTGGCAAGCATCAGAGACAGAGCAGGCCAACCACCGGCTGGGCCACCAGCTGGCCCAGCCCAAGGGAAGTAAGGCACCTGCCAGGCCCCATGCATGCCAGCAACCCTCCCTGCACCCTCCGGCCTCCCACCTCCCACCCCTGGCCCTCTTTTACTTACATTTTTAGTAGTTGCTCAGCAGGGAGGGGTGGAAACTTTCAAACAGCTCACCTTCACTGCAGACAACTTGCAGCACTGTTTGCAGAATGGGACTTTTGGCAGGCTCAGCAGGGCAGAGACAGCCTGGACAATTCCTATTGGCTTTTGAAAGCCAATAGAATTAGACTCTATTCAAGAGAGTCTATTCTATCGGCTTTCAAAAGCCGATAGAATAAAAGGGAGTAGCACAGCTAAGGAAAAGGGGGAAAAAATGGCGGACTGCGTTGTTTGGCGCCCCCCGTGAAATGATCGTTCGACCCCAAATGGGGTCACGACCCACAGGTTGAGAACCACTGGTCTAAAGGGTCTGCCAACCCTCTTATTTTCATCCAGGTCTGCAAAAAAATAAAGCAGCAGCTTTCTCATTATATTTTTTTGCTTTTTCCATTTTCCAAATTGAAACTTTAAATAGTCCACATTGGATTCTTTTGCTCTCCAAACTCAGATTGAAACTTGAATTACATGGTGTTTCTTTGGATTTCAGAGTTCCAATTCTGAAGAATCAGGGCTGATTTACACAGCTTTATGACAGAGGAAGAGAAATTGGGCACATATTGAAAAAATAGAGTAGTGGAAAGTAATTTTGTGCAGGAACTATGTGGAATTGTGAATTGAAAATGGCAACATTGAAGTGTCTCTGTGTGTAAAGAAAGATAGTTATAGACATGAATAATTAAACATTCATATCTGTTTGTTCAACTTACTATCTGGCATCAGAAATTGGAGATGAATTGTCAAGACCTTGGGGTCAAGACCTTGTAGAACGTAGCTCATCATCCTCTATCCAAAATCTAAAAATATCAGGGCATGTGGATTTCATCAAGCCTAAACTTGGGAAATGAGATAATTTTATCATAAGAAATGCATGTCTTTTTTTATCAAGGATATGATTAGGAGCCTGGTACTGTACCTTTGCACAATATTTATTCTAAGCTAGAAATATACACTCACAAATGTAATCAAAGATCATGAAGCAACTATACCTAGCCTATCCACACCCAATCGTTAAAGTGATTTAAGAGCAATTCATTTTTCCTAGAGAATCCTGGGAAGTAAAGATAGCAAATAGAATTATACAACTTTAAGTTAGATTTTTCAGTACCCCACCATATTCCAATTCCTGGGATTTTTTAGAAGTCAAATATTCAAGCATTCCAATACTTGTGATGTATTGATGATTATCCCAAATACATATGGGATAAATGAGAATTTAAAATAATTAAAGTTTATAGAAAGTTCTGCATTCAGATTCTGTTTTTCAAAATCTACAAAAACAACAATTCTGTAGAAGGATGAAGTGGAATAGCAATACTGGCAAGTGCAGATGGTATAACTCAACATCATACAGAAAGGAATTGTTGCATGAACAACAATCACCTTTATGTCATACAAAAAACAGTCTTCAGACATCTATCTGAAAGATAGTTTATGGTACAACTCTTGTTTCAAATGTGACTTCTTAGCATGAGCTGTAATTGTGGAAGACAGAAAAAAAATGACCCGGCCCTTTCTAAAAAATCCCCATGAGAAAGTAATGAGTGTTTCGAAGAGTTTAGTCTAATAATATCATTGGAAAATGGGGAGAAAAGGGGAAAGTGCTGGACTTTTTTGAAAAGTTGCTCCAGGCAACAGGCCTGCAATGTACTATCTGGGTATAAATATAAATTCCATGTTATAGGAATAACACTAATATCAGTAGCATTTATATAAATGTTATTAAGATCAATTTACTAGTTTTTCGAAAATATAGTGGTAAAATCTTAGAAGGATGTTGTTAAGTATTCAGTTCAATGTGACATTGAAGAGGCAGTAGGTGAAAAACAACTCTCTTTATTGCAAGTCAAAACAGAAACTAAACAACAATGCTCCACCCATACTTATAAACTCAGCCTAAAGGTGGCAGCCAGTAGGAACACAGTATTCTCCCACTTAAATGCATAATAAGCAGTCTGCAGACAGAAAGTCTTGCTTGTTGGCCACGTGGCCAGCTAACCATTTTTTCACAGTTCTCAGCATCTCAATTCTCAGATCTTACTCAATACATTATACCTCTTCCCCCTAGATCATTTACACTTACAGAGCCTTTTCGGCTTGTGCAAAAACTTTACAATTGTTCCAATGACAAAATGGCATAACCTTGTGCATAAACATTACACTGTTCCAATGGCAAAAATACTTAAGCATTTAAGTTTACAATGACAGAAATCTTATGTAGTCATTTAAGTACTTCAGTGGCCCTTTGGCCCATTCTGAATGTCTTGGAGCTGCCGTTAGCTCCCGGTCTACAAGCTTGCCTGCCAGGCTTGGTAGACTGGGGCTATGTGCTCCATTTGTCACCAGTAGAGCCGATTCTTGGAGGCTGGTCTGTCCTGGTAGACCTGAGCCAGTGTCCTGCGATGGAGTAGGGGCCACCGGACCAACATTTGGAGCCGATTGATGGCATTGTCCCAAAGTCAAAGTGCCTGAGTTAGGGGCAGTCTCACCGTTTGCAAATCCCCTGTTAGGCAATCAAAAAGCCTTGCCCTCGTTTGGGGACTCGGATGCACAATTGCAATCATGTTCCTCCTCTCCCTGAACAGAGTCATGAGCTAGTAGCTGGGTTGCTATTCTCCGTCACAGCTGGTCAATGTGCCTGTGAAGCACATGACCACCTTCCAGGACCACTTCATACGAGAGTGGCCCTGACACCTTACCAACCACAGCTACCATCCACAGTGCCCCTTGCCCTGCAGTTCCGCGCCCAAACTGGGTCGCCAACTTGCATGTGCCTTGGGGCCTTTGGCTGCTGTGCTTGCGAAGCAACCCTGTCTGGATGTAAGTAATCCAGCTTTGTAATCAAGTGCCGCCCCCATCTTAATTCTGCTGGGCTTCTTCCCATAGAAGTGCAGGATGCTGTGCGTTGGCAAAGTAAGAAATCTACCAGCTTGTGGTGCCAGTTGCCAGTTGCAATCCTCTTTAAGGATTCCTTGGTTGTTCTGACCATGCGTTCCGCTTGGCCGTTAGAAGCCGGGTGAAAAGGAGCCGAGGTGGCATGCCTAATCATATTAGCCCTTAAAAAGGACTGGAATTCTGCAGAAGTAAATTGAGCCCTGTTGTCTGAAACTATGACATCAGGAAGCCCATGTGTTGCAAACATGCTGCGCAGAACCAGGATGGTCCTAGCAGTAGTCATAGTGGACACAGGAGTGACCTCTAAACACTTGGAGTGGCTGTCCACTACTATGAGGAAGAGTTACCCCTGAAAGGGGCCTGCAAAATCAATATGAATCCTTGACCATGGGGCTTGTGTGATTTCCCATCTGTGGACCAGGGCGTGTGGCATTTCTGGCCTTGACTGCTGACAAATAATGCACCTGTGGACCTGGGCCTTGATATCTTTATCGAGCCCAGGCCACCAAAGGTAGCTTCATGTGAATGCCTTCATCCGGACTATTCCCATATGTCCCTCGTGCAGAGATTCAAAGATTCTAGCCCTCAGTGAGGTTGGGATTACGACCCAACTGCCCCACAAAATGCAATGGATAACTATGAGCAGATAACTCGTTCTTCCTTCTCCAAAAACTCTGAAAGTTAGGCCCCGGGCACGTTTCCGGCCATCCTGTGAGCACACAGTTCAACACGTGGCTCAGCGTGTTGTCTGAAGCTGTCTCAACAGCTATATCCCCTGCATTAAGGGGAGACTCTAACAAATCCTGGATAGCCAGGATACGATTAGCTGGAGCGGTAGGGGTAACCTACTAAGGCCGTCTGCATGGCCCATTTCTTTGCCCGGTTTATGAATCAGACAATAACTATAAGTGGATAGGAATATTGACCACCTCAACATCCTAGGAGAGATAATCTGGGGTGTTTGCTTGTTTGTAGTGAACAACCCCAAAAGTAGCTTATGGTCTGTGAAGACCGTGAAATGACGGCCATACCAATAGTCAATGGTACTTTCTTATACCCGCCACGATGGCCAATGCCTCCCTATCAATCTGTGCGTAATTGCATTCTGCTGAAGAGAGAGTCCTAGAATAATAGGCTACGGGAACTTGTGTCTTTTCAGCCTTAAGATGGCTTAACACAGCTCTGATCCCTTATGGGGATGCATCACATGCAGGCATCATAGGATTCTTTCTCTGCATGTTAAAGCTTCTGGGTATGTTCAAGTTGAGTTTATCAAAGGGAAACATGGCCATATTGAGCCCAGCAGGTCTGGTTACAATTCTCCACATTTGTAATATTTGGACTAATATATGTCCAAACTATTCTGAAATGATGTTTCACTATCTTTGTGCAAAAATTCTTCAGCAGATGAACTGATATAGAAAAGAATCCCTGATGGTAGCAATGTGAGGATTTTTGCTTTATTGTTTATAACAAGTATTCAATATCTCAGCTAGCAGATAAGCTTTACATTCTTCTTTATGTTTTAAGTACTGAAAAGGTAGACAATGAAGAAACTTCTTCATCTAAGTAACATCTTGGCTTCAGCTGCATAATGAGAAGATAGATATCAAGATCTGCATCGCAGTCAACTTAGATAGATGATCTAATCACTGTGTTTTGTTGACCATACAATCTTTCACTTTAGCAGAATGTCTGTGTTCCATTTTATAAATGTAAACAATATTAGTGCACATATGAAGACCACTTTAGCTATATAATAGAGGATAAATAAATCTAGGAGATGTTATCACACTCTAAACTGAACAAGTTACATGCGATAGGAACACCCTCATTTTGACCAAAGAAAAGAAAATGCTTGTAGTAAGGACAGAAATACAATGGATCATTCTAGAGTAAGCTAAATAATAGGTCTTCTAAATAAATTTTGTTATAATTATGGTCTATAATAAAATGTTAAAATCTCTCCAACTGCTCTTTTTACTAAGGTACGCACTAACTCATTAAAACGCTTATTCCTCCTTTATATTGAGCTTATTTTCAAAGAAGCCATTTCTGAAACTGGCTAGATTTCTATTATCACAAATAATTTATATTATAGGTTTACTCTGTAATACAAAGCACATGTGAAAGAGGTGAGTGGAAACCACATATGGAAGAGATGACCTTCGTAAGAGTTCTGATTTGCATTCCCAATATGTAGAAAATTAGAAAATAAAATCAGGGAATATTTTTTACTTTAGTGCTATTTGTTCATGGCAGAACAACCTCTTGTAACTGCAGAGTTATTATTAAGTTACAAAGCACGTGTCTTTTGATGCATAAACCTCCCAGAATATAGCCTTCTCCACATAGTAGGTGGATTCTAGATACCTTTTTATGGGGGTTGGCTCAAAGGGACCTGAAAACTTTCCATGGGTTTGAAATCCTAAGATATTATGTTTTAAATATCTAAGACAATGTTGCTATTACTGCCATTATGTTCTTGAGTGTATAAAAATATAACCACCATTATTGCAATGTCTTCCACACACCACTAAGATCTCTTTGCTCTAAACAGTAAATACTGTGCCTCACTTTGAGTAATGGGGTATTTGTTTGTAAGATGATGATAGAGTATATGTGGAAAACACCCCCAAAGTCAATATATTATTTAGCCAAATGATTAATGGCTACTATCTGCCTTAAAAGGATTGTCATACTTTCCACCTGGTCCTTATTTCATTAAGTTTTGGGTCTCAATAGCATTGCATCTGCCTGCCATTCACACTTCTGCTTGGCCACCCTCAGTGGTCTGGTTGGGTGGCCATTATTTCATATTTCCCTAATTTAGTGCTTGAGTCCTTGTTAATGGAGATGGAACAGAAAGAGAAAGCCCAAAGGTCTGGCTGAAGCCCACTGGATTACTAGTTTGCTGGACCTACTTTTGACCCTCAACTGTTATTGGAACTCTCCAAATGGACTCTATAAAAAAAAGTTGAATCACCACTCAGAAAATAGATTGACTTATTGCAGAATGATTTAATGATAAGCAAGGGCATGAAGACACACTTAAATTATCTTACTTCTTCTGGGTGAAGAGAATAATGGGATCAATTCCTTTCATTTCCATTTTTTTTCCAGAGGGTAAAAAAAATTACCTTTGTCACAGGAAACTTTGAAATATATCATACCATTGAATTTTCAGTATGCTTGCTAGTTGTAACTCATTGCAGTCTAACTTATTTTCTTTAACATGACAGCAATAGCATACAAAGAGTTAAAAGGAGTGTGAAGGTTGGGTGTAGACATAACACTTTTGTTTTTCCAGTTTATGGAATAGACAATTACACTAGAATTCAAAAGAAGCTTCATTTTAAGTGAAGTAAAATACAAAAAGTCCATATCTTATATGGCTTTAGTGTAACAGGGAAAGGTTGAACATGATTTTTTTCTTATTAAATTGTTACTGCAATTGTCTTTTTAAAAAAAATACTAAAAAGATCCACAGGAAAATCAGGAAGATCTCTGTGCCCAGCTATATGGTCAAGATGATATTTGGCATGATCAGGATGCAATAATTAGAAACTTGGCAAGTATTAATGTTAACTGAAAATGAGTTTAAGAAGGGAGCACACTTCTGTTTAGAGAGGAAATAATGTTTTCAGAAGACATGTTCAAAATAAACTACTTACAAAAAAAATTACTGTGCCACTCCATGAGTTTTTATTGATAGGAGGAATATGTTTAAAATACACTGACACAAAAAATAAATCAGCGCTGACTTTAGTTATTGTGCTAAAAGTAGCATTCACTGATAGAAAAAAATGAGGGTGGGTTTCCTGCTTTTAAATGATAAATATGTATGAAAAAGAAAAGTGTCACCATGGAAACCAAAGTCTTTCCAGAGTTTTTCAGGCAGGCAAGTGTTATAATAGAAACTTGCAATCATTGTAAAAACAAATAGCGGGAGACTAAAAAGGGAGACCGTAGTTCATTTGGGCCCATTTTGTACTTAAAGTGGCACTATTCTTTTTGACATTCTCATTCTCAACTGCACTTCATAACATGGGGTTTTGGATTTTTTTTGTCTTAAATAGAGAGCGATTTAAAAAATTGCAATAGGATGAGCAAAATCTTCAGATTTTAATAAATATCAGAAAAGACTTTTGACAGAAATCAAGGTTTTTTAAAATTTCTTATGACTTGCTTTGTAGCATTCCAGTTTTACCTTAATTTATTGAAGAGAGGATTGTGGAGCTACCTTGAAGTTCTTTACATGAAAAGAAAGAAATCTTTAAAATAAATCAACTTTTTAAAATTTCAGGAGCTAGACTTTAAAATGACTGTAAGGCATCCATATGTTGTATTGCCTGCCTCCCAAATAACAGGGCTGACTGATGTCCCAGCAAATGATTTGAATTCAGTGTGAAGAAATAAAGAGGAACATTTGGCTGGAGAAGGGGATCTTGATAAAAACAAGCATTCTGCCATCCCAGTGCCTATTCTCCTTTACCTTTATTTCTCTTTCATCTAGTATTGAAAGATAAGGGACAAATCTGTATTAGAAAATGCAGGCAATGCATACTTTGTCTGCTATGCTGCTCATGGCTTCAATCTGAATTTCTATATGCTGGCCATGAGCCTGGGCTGGCATTCATTCAAATGATGGTTACTACAAGACCCAACTGACAATCTTCCTGCTTGTCCTTCCCATCCATTCAGGGAAGCCAAGCCTAGTGATTGGCTGCTGAATGGATTGGTCTAGCCCTATTTACCTTTTCCTTTATGAAATCATTGATGCTGTCTGAGCTTATTATTTTCTTGCAGATGTTTCATTATCCAACTAGGTAACGTCTTCAATGCATTCAGTGATTATTCCTTTCTACCTGGTCCTCATGCCTTTATTTTACTTTCATACGTGCCTTCACTCTCTTCCCTCCTTCCCACATTATATCCTTTGACACTAAGACAGGCCCTTTCTTTTCTCTTGTATTCACCATTGCTTTGATGCTACAAAAAGTCATAACAGTAGGGAAAAAATGACGGTTTCATGGAAACTTTGCAACAAGGTTGATAGAAACAAAGAAGGAATCTTAGTATGCTCCCTGGGAGATGTAAAGGTTGTATGAAACATGAGCTTCTAGCTTGGGAGAATACTGTAGGTCAGGAGTGTCAGACTGCTGGCCCACAAGCCAGTTGCATCATGCAGAGCCGTGCCCAACCCAGCTCCGGCAATGACATGGCGAATTTGACACCTGTGCTATAAGTCCTTGATTTATCAGCCATTCTTACATACATTGTAAGATTATAAAATCTTGAGAACATATTAGCCTAGCAGGCTAGGATGGAAAGCCTGAACAGAGCAGCAAACAGCCCTGCTGGAAAAGGAGTGCCTGCAGTGGAAGTGGGATTACTACTAGAAGAGAAGTTCTGGCGACAACCATTTTGAAGGGGTTAAGAAAGCTAAAGTCAGGCAAGAACAGTTTTGAACTGAAGCTATAAGACACCAGGGAGTGGTGGGAAAACAAATCATTTGTTCCTTCATTCTGGAAGTAGTGTCTAGCCTGTATTGGCAATGGGCCAAGCAAAAAGTATAGATTTGATTGTAGTTAATGAAATATGTTGAAAGAGCAGCACTAACACACACAAAACAGTTAAAAACTGATAAAAAAACCCCTACCATCTACATATTGCAACAATAATGAACCTTGGATTAGTTTCTCTCTTCTATCCATCCATAAAATTATAATATTTGCAAAAATTAATTGTATGTCTATATCAGGAGTGCTAATAGTAACTTGTAAAGGAGTTGAATTTTATATATCTATTTATTTATTTAGCAAATTTATATAGTGACAAAAATTACTCTGGGCATCTTACAAGCAAAATTATGATTAAAGTCATATCACAATATAAAAACCATCAGAGATAAATAACAATAAAAAAATTAAAAAATTCATAGTTTGTGAAATTATTTTTAAAAACTGTTTCTGGGAAGTTAAAAGCCCAGTTTGTATCACCTTAAACAACCTAGCAGGAAGTCTTTGCATTCTAGATCTAAACAAAGACAAAATTTGCTGGCATTAGAAAAATAAAATATCGTGGCACAGAATACAGACTTCATTTTTCTTGAGCTTTTGAATAAAATATGACCATTACTTTTGTATTTCTAGGATTGAGATGTTTAGACATTAGTACCACCTATCTGTGAGTCACATAAAAAATATGCTTCTACAGATTGGCACCTTTTGCCTAACAGCCTTTGGGCCTTTAGCAGATTGTGGGCGATGGCAGACTCAAATCCATCAGAATTTAGAAGTACTGTAATGGGCACATTGAATTCTCCTTTACATTTACAAGGATTTGATTTTGGTACTTTATGTTGACAGAGATAATCTAGAGGGGTATATATAAGATGCCCTAACTGATAAAATTTATTCAAGGTTGATAGGAGAGTTGAGGAAGAGGTGGGAAGAAAAAAAGATATGCAGGTAAAGAAATCACGTGTGATATGTGGAGAACTGAGACAAAGACATTGCTTCACTGCAATACTACAGTATTTTTATGTTTTGCTTTGGCTTTTCAGAAAATCTCCAGGAACACAGATGTAACTTCTAAACAAGCAGTTTACATATTGTTTTGATTAGACAGCCAAACATAACACCAAAAATATGCAGGCAGATTTCAATTCTTGATGACAGCTTGTGGGTGATTTAATAGCCTTGGCTGCTAAAGGCAATTGTTCTTGTTTAATATTCCTATGTAATTATGCCAATATTTCTTTGTAAACAAAGCATTTGGGCTTATGTTATTTTATCGCTACTGCAAAAGCCATTTTAGAAGGTCTGTGGGAGTAAAAATGCACATGAGCAATATTCTAAGCCTGCTTGAAATAGGCTAAAATCTAGTGAAAGTCAAGCTTGCTTCCAAGGCTACATTTGAGACTGTGTTGTGATTTAGCTGTCTAGTACAAAAAATAGAGAGAGAAATGCAATAAAACTAAAACTTAAAATCAGTACAACTATGTAGGGTGTGGAGGGGGAGGAGGAGAAATAAATTAGATTTAATTGTGGTTTTAATTTTTCAGTTTTACTTGCATTTCTAAAAATCTCATTCTTTGAACAATTTCCCAGTTTCCAATATTTTTATATTTATAAAGGATTTCATAACTCTCAAAGCATTGATATGTGTTTATTTAAATGTAATTGGTTTTATAACCTGCTTGTTATCAAGTGCCAGGTATTGTTTAAGAGGCTGTTCAGGGTCAGGGAAGAGGTGCTGTCTATCCAACTGGGTTTCTACTAGTTTTTGCCATGGATCACAAGCCCTTCCAATAACTATCCTGGCTCTATGCCTTTCCATAGGATTTTGGCAAAAAGGAATCTTTCCCAAGTTACAATTCAAATTTCCAAATATTTGCTGGTACCACTAACATAAGGTGATTGCAACAGTTTTAATGCAATAGCCCTAGGAATCTGCCCAGTATCATTCTGTCCCATGTGGTGTTATATTTTCTTTCCCCCTTCCCCCCCCCTCTCTCTCTCACACACACCATTCTATTAATTTCTGACTTTTCCCCCCTGGTCTTTTTAAAACATTGGAAAAATCTCGACTCATAATTTTTAACTTTAGTTTTATATAAAACCTTTACTAAATTGAACTTTTTAAAAGCAGAATACACTAAATCAGTGATGGCAAACCTTTTAGAGACTGAGTGCCCAAACTGCAACCCAAAACCCACTTATGTATCGCCGGTCCTGGGTGAGCGTGGCCCACTGGGTGGGCATGGCTACAGTGGTCATAGCAGACTGAGTGGGCGTGGCCAGGGTGGGCATGACCACCTCAATGTTGTTCCTGGGGGGGGGTGCCTGTGGGGGCCGAACAGGGTTAGGGGAGATCCAGGGGGTCTCTGATGGGTGGGGCAGTGGGAGCAGGCTTGTCCTGCAGGGTGAGGCAAGGCAAGGCAGGGGCCGGAGCAGGGGCTGGTTGCACACAACAGGGGCTCCAGTGAGGAGGATGAGGGTTTAAGCAAGCTTAGCAACTGGAGTGGGGAACCCCCCCAAACAAATGTGTTTTGTGGGTAACCTCAAAGCACAACAAAAGACCAAAACCTGCTGCAACCACCCAGCAGATGGGAGGGGAATAAAAACCAAACAGTCCCTCCTGCCAATCCTCAACAGAAATGCTCACGACAATGAAAGCCTTGGACAGGGGGAAGAGTGTGGGCAGGAGAGCGTCTTGCTCAGCTGATGGCTTGGGGGGGAAAGGGGGCAGCTACACCCCCTTCCAAATGCTGCCCTCTTGCAAAAGCAGAATGAAAACTCCAAAAAGTGACAAGGAAAAAAAGTTAAAACAGAAGAGTGTCTCAGAGCACCTGTATTAGCATATGCAACTGATATAAACTCTGGATGAAGAATGGTCAATAAAGCATTCTTGGTTGTCTATTTTATCTTTCCTAATAAGCTGTAACCAACTTCCTCTCTTCACTTTGCAAACCTGTGGGTTCCACACCATTCCACATACCTGCAAGAAAGCAGCTACAATCAGAGTACTCTAACTGTAACTTTGAAATGTGACACTACTGGTTTAACTGCTGTCACACTGCAAGTACAGTTGGATTATACAGTACTGGTTTATCCAGCATGTGTTATTTATTTTATCTTTCTTCTCCTTATATAAAACTACACCTTCTATACACAGAATGGAGAGTTATTGTCAGTTTCTTGTCCACTTCTAGTTTTCCTCTGCATCTGATTGGCCACTGGAGTAAAATAACACCAAAATTTGCTTTTATCTATTCTTATCCCAGTTTGGAGGGGGGAAAGATAGAAATATAGGGTGTGTATTTCAATACCTTTTCCAAAGTCAAATTCCTCAAATATAGATTATTCCTTCACACTGGTTAAACCTCCCCCCCACCTTTTTCCCCAATTTAGGGACTTCCACTCACAAAAGAATAAAAGAATAGCCCACCCTTTTCCAGCCCACACTCCAGATATTGCACATGTTTCCACATGATTCTGGAACTGAAGTCATTCACTCACTTCTTAGCGATGTCCATCAAACTTTCCGCGCCATCTTCCCCCCCTCCACCACCACCCCTAAAATCTTAAGAAAGGCTTTCGATCATCTTGCATGTTTTACTCACTGCCTAAACTCCGTGATTCTCGCCCCTGCAGAATTTTGCTGTGGGAGGTGGGAGTCGCTCTGTGCAGAAAGGAAGGAGCTCCTCTCCCAAGCTGAAGGACTAACTTTGGCTGCCCCCGACTCAGAGGTTCCCCTTCCAATGTGCACTTAATTCAGCCCCCTGAGAGAAGCTGGGCCTCCCCTTCCCCCAGCTGCCCATGCCAAAGCGCCCCTTAGCTAAGGGGAGACGGGAAGGCAGAAGAGAGCAGCCATTCTCACAAATGCATGCAAACCACACAAAGAGAACTCAGCGCCTTGGTGAGTTTTGTCCCACTGCTGCACTAAAACCTGGTGAGCGCCAAAACTCACAAGTCCGGGGCACTGCAATTTCCTGGTGTAGCCATGCCAAGGTGTGCCGCCAGGCTTCCCAGTGGCCAACAGAAGGGAGATTGTGGCAAGAGTGATCTTTTTCCCTTTCCCTCTCCGGCCCTTGAGCTCATCTCGACACCTCTTTCTCTGCACCGCTTCTGGCTTCTCCCCTCTCCCCACCCAGCTCTTGCAGTTGTTTCCTGACTCCCAGTGCAGAGAGAGAAAGAGAGCGAGAGTGCTGGTGCACATGGAGAGGAGGAGGGGAGCAGCCCAGCCCCACGTCCCTCTGGGGTGATAGCACGTGTGTCCACAGGGACAGCTCTGTGTGCCACCATGGCACTAAGTGATTTACTTAGACTGAGAAGACCCATAACTCTGATGAAGATCTTTGTGATTTTCATAAAAGATTCCAGGTTCAAATCCTAAGATTTCCAGATCAGACATCTGCCCAAAGAATTTAGAGACCTGTTGCTAGCCAGTGTAAGTAATCTGAATGATGTGTCATAATTAGCAGCTTGTTCCAATTCATTTTCCTATGTCACTAAGAAAAAATGTGGCTGGAGATTAGAGTATTAGGCAAGGCACTTATATTTACCATAAAATCACCAAGAGTCAGACACAACTGAGTGGATAACATCATCATCACTCATATTCAAAGTGTTCTTAGGTTGAACAATCAGCAGAAAAGAAGAAAAAAATATTTATTTATTTATTTATACATACTAAGTCTGGCATAAATAACACTCTAATTTGGGATAGTGTAAAGATAGAGAGGTAGAGAGAGAGAGTAAGATAGATAATTTTGGCAGAGATATGTAAGGACCATTGCCTAGGCAAAAGAGATGAAACATATTTTACATCTAGAACAAGATAACATTTGGAAGACACACACCTTGCTAATGTTTCTGAATTATAAGAAGAAAGCCGAGGTATAACAAAATCAGGACTGATGTCAGCTTCACTAGGTAAACCAGGCCTGGAAATCAGTTCCACAGGAAGGTTAAAATGTCTTTTATTGAAATTGGCTATAACAACAGAATCTTGCAAGTGACTTTGATTCCAAAATCTTCAAAGAATATTTTGTCCTTGGGGCACCTTGGAGGAACCCTAGCAGTAGGATCCCCCCCCAGGATACCTACTTAAATAGGCAATTTTAAAAGCCCACCCAGTTTCTTCATTTTTTTATGCTTGATGCCAATACTGCCTTCTAATTATCAGTTATCCATATTAATTCCTTTGTTGCATATTTCTTAGCTAAATATCTCAACTTTCATTTGTTAAAATGCTAGTTTCTAGCCCTACAGCCCTACAGTGATTGAAAATTTGGCACAGCAAAATTTTTAAGAGTAGGTCTTCAATGTTTAAGATTGTTCCTTTTGCCCTCCTTGTGACAAGAAAAGAAAAAAAGAAAAAAAATATAATAATATAAGTATAGTAGAATAATTAGGTAGTAATTATAAGTAAAATAAGTAAAAGAAAATAGGAAAATAAATCCAAGAAGAAGTGTACATACAAAACCAAAAAAATTTGATGGGAGAAGGGGTTTAGGGAGACACAATATTGACTATTTTGATTTCTTTTACTTCACATGTGAGAAATGGTACAAAAGTCATCCTTAATATAAATGACTGGGCACTACAAATAGGCCAGAAAAGTTCTTGAGAGAGAGAGAGATTGTGCTGGAAGGCTCAGAAAGAAAATGGCATTAATATGCATTTTGGTGAGCTCTGGAATTCAAAAGAAACTATTGTTGCTATTGTTAAGAAAATAGTGAAACAATGTGGATGGGTACAGACTTCGAATATCAGCCCCCAGCTTCCTTTGTCTTCTCTTTTGCTAAACTCCAACTGATCTTTCTTAATACCTATTGTAATAAAAGGTTCTCCCCAGGGGCTTTTTAAAACTTCAAGAGCGCCAGAAGACAATTATTTAGCTATGCCTTCTTCCCCTCCAACCCCTTTTCTTGATACTGGATTCTGTATTAAAGTACGGTGTTGTTTTTTTTCTCCTCTGCTGGTTTTGATCCATTCAAGTTAATGGCCAATACCAGAATTTTGAAAAAATCCAAAATACTTAAGAGTTTATGTTTTTACTGCATATAAATGTCCTTGTTCTGTGTAAGTAAATGTAAATCTCTGGAGGGAAAGGGCAATTTTGTATGCAGTTACAGGAATCCATAATCAGGTATTTAGTTCAGTTATTCAGATATTCAGTTAGGTTTTTATGTGGTCTACCTCTGTATATCTCTGACTGAAATTTTCCTATAATATCCAAGAGAAAAATGCTACAACCTACCTTTGATGTAGACTACAAAACTGTTTAACCTTTGTAACTCGTTAAACTGATAACTGATTTGATTCACCAACAGAGGTTTATAAGTGGGTTCAGACAAGACTTAAAAATATATTTATGGTGATGTAGAAGGATAGAAAATGTTTTGGATTCGAAGCAATGAAAGCATCAGGCCAACATTTGCAGGTAACTTTAGTTTGACAACAACATCACAGTTTTCCATGGAATCCTGTTAGCTAGGGTTTATGGTATCCGCAATTTTAATTAATTCAGAATGTAAAGGTGGAAACACAGTATTGGGATAAATAAATAACCTACAAGGGTGCTGTGGGCATGCTAAGTGCAGGTCATCTCAATTTCACTGAGTCTAAAATTGCTTTCTCCTTAGAATAAATTGATCTATCATCAGCTGACATTAAAGTCACTCTTAAAATACTACATGCCTTGCGGTATTAGAAGGTGAGTTTGTTCAGGTACCCCGTTAACTTGTCCCATATTTCCTACAACCAATTCTTTCTTTGAAGAATGTAGTCGCTGCTCTGTAGCTAGCAGAGCCCAATATCCAACAGACATTTGCAAGACCATAGCTTGGTTTAGTTTTCTTGGTTGTTTTATCTGGAAGGCATACTTTTTCTTTGCCTTCATCTTTTTGTATGATTGTTTTATGATCATAAATTGAATAAACTAAATTAAACAATGTTCCTGCCAAAACTTTGCAAAAGGATTTGCTGACTAAGAAAAATAATTTCAAACCTAATCTAGCAGGGGGGATTCAGTGATTCCAGATAGCTTCAGAGACTAAGCAATGATGATTTGCCGCTATGCATATTTGGCCTGATCATGTCCACGATGAAATTAAGAAAGTATAACTTACACCATTCTGGCCAGTTTACATTCTTTCAGTTGTCTTTGCCCACTGGAATAAACCTTATGACTATTTTTAATAAAAGATAAATGTGTGCCTTCAATAGAGTATTTCCAGCTCATTTTATAAAAAAAGGGTAAAGTAAAATCATAATGATGCACTCAACCTTTCTCTTCGAAGAGGAGTCAAAAAAGGTTTGTGCTTGCAATTACAGGATCTAAGTGTATGTTGAATCTTAGACATTTTCAGTGGAGCTGAAAGTCTCATGTTGCCTGTCTCTCAACAGTAAGGCACTTTTACTGTATTGTTTTTATCTGGTCAGAATATTCAGTCTTTGGAAAACCAGGGTGAAAGCACAGACTTCTTGCCAAAGTCTTCCCATTGTGTATTAAAATATCCAAGATGATTCATTCAGTCAAACCAACATCTTCTCATCAGCAGGCGAACTGGTTAAGGAGGCATTATACCTTTCTCTAGTATAAGTTAAAGGGAGGAATTCCAATCAAAAAACTAAAACTGCTCTTTTGAGTAAAATATTTTAAGGAGTCTTCCTTTAATTCAAAAGAAAGCTGTTCCAAGAGAGACCTCTAGTGGCCAATGCTGAACACAACAAACGTTCTGCATTTTGAAACTGTTTTAAGGTCAGATGCTTGAAATTTCATTTCCAAAAGAAATGACTGCACAATTCCCCCCACCTCCCCTTTTTAATGTAGGTAGTTAAAGATCAAAGGTGCCAGCTATTAAATATTTTATAAACTTGCATGTAGCTAAATCATTGTTAGATACTGAAGCAAAATTATTTTAATGCAGTTATCATAATACAGCACTTACCAAGAACTCCAGTACAATGAAAATTAAAAGAATTGAGTGCAGCACAATATTTCATCTCAAAAACAAAGAAATGTACTAACTTACCTCTGTCAAATTGTCATAATTTGTGCTTTGGACCATTTTTTAAAGGAGTTGTTACCAATCTCTCATTATATAAAAGATTGACTCCTAGTCAATGTTGGTTCTTTAACAATCTCAACCGCAAGGCTGTTAGTAGGTCAATACTGGAAGAAGGAATCTTTGCCTACTTTGCAAGAGTGGTTTTTTTAAAGTATCTTACTTGGCGGAAATGGCAAAGATTTCGGCTTTCTTAAAAGAGCAAACGCAAGAGAAATTTTTTGCTGTATGGGAAAAATGGATAAATTTCATACAATTTAAATTGGATTTGAAAAAATATCATTTAGCTTTTTTATAATTTGTATAAAAACTCTACTTTTTCTTTTTCTTTTCTTTGTTTTTCTTTTTTAAATACTTTCTCTTTTTAAGGATTATAATTCTTTTTTCATATATATTTTATTTTTAATTATCTTATAATTTTGTTAATTTTTTTTAATTAAGCCTATATTCTGCTCTGGGAAGCTCCGGGGGGGAGGGAGGGGGTGGTTTGGGAGGGGTTGGGGGAGGGTTGTATTGTTTTGTTTTTTTGTTGTTCTTGTTGTTATTGTTTTTTTTTTTTTTGTCTTTGTAAAAGTTTTTAAAAAATCTTTCAATAAAAAAAAACAATCAGATGTGGGGGGAAAATGACAAGATTGCAAATGAAATGGCACAGGTGAAGCTTTACATGTTTTTAATGTGTGTCATACAGATGATGGACATAAATAATATGCAAACCTTCATTTGCACTAACACAGCAACATTTTGACTTTTTTTACCATACCATATTGTCATCTCTGTCAACAATACTTAAGTCAGTTTTAGACAGGATTAACAAGAAAAGCTTGTTTTTTTTTTAAAAAAATGTTGTGGTTTTAAAAACACAATTTCAAACTCTTTCTAGGGTTATTGATTAAAGATCAAACAGTGGCCCATTGCTCATATAGACATTAAAATAGCAATGCCCACTGAAAATGTGGCTGCAAATTAAGTACCGCTGTTTCAAGCCCCCTCTCAGGAGTACTGGGGAGGGGCTTAAGGAAGAAGAGAGTTGGGGCAGCCATGCAATCACAGCAACATGTGCAGATAAAAAAGGCAGCCCTTCAAGTGTGCAATCTTGACTTTTTTTGACATACTTCCCCAGCTTTCATATGTGTCTGTCAATTATAATATGTGTATTTTTTTTTTCTTAGAGAACAAGGAAGATGCTCTGCATGGATACAGGGGCTAATTTGACCAGAGAGGGTCCCAGGGTAGAAGGGATGCAGAGAACACTAGCCTGGCCAGCCCAATCATATTTGTACCATAGAGAATGATTGGGCTCTTTTGAATATGTGCTGCTCTAGGTGCACTTAATTAAGCCAAAATGCCGAAGATAAACATCAGAGCAAGCATTTCAGATAATATGGGAGAGAAGGGGAGCAGTGGAGCTGAGCTCCCATTTACAACTCTACTGCTGCCTTCTTTATCCTAAAGAAAGCTGGGCAGAAGGTGGTGGCTGGTGAGGTATGGGAGTCAAAAAATATTGTTTAGTCTGAGGTGAGCATCCATGATTATTAGCTTATCATTTTTCAGGCATTCTGTTGAGCTGTTTTTCATACAGCTGTGCAGTTTATTGCTGGTTTGTATCTGACAATAGTGGGCAGGGCAAGCTGTTGCAGGCATTCATGCATAAAAAAAATAGTTGTTCCTTAACAAAGTTTTGTGTACATGCAAATTTCTCCTATTCTGAAGCATTTCACACCCATATGTGGTTCCAATAAAAAAATTATTTAGCTCAGGATTGAACTATGGAATCCTTGGAGTTTTCTGAGTTTGGTTCTTTGCTTGTAGACATTTCATTAGCCAATATAATATCAGTCGATTGAGTGTGTTTGCTCCCTATTTATTATATACAGTAGTCCTGCCAGCGTTGGTGTTGGTAGGGGTATCGTTTTCTCCTTGTTAGATCCTTGATTAGAGTGTTCTTCAGGCTCATCCCTGCTCTCAACTATTTATTACAGTAATAGCACATTTTAGAAGAAAGTTCTCCCTCTCCCTTTTCCCTTCTTATATTTTTGCTCAGTGTTTATTATGTATCTATCCCTCCTGTTCTATTTTAAGTAAAATACAGCATACATCTTGTGGCTACAGTAATAAATGTCAACATCCAACATACAACTGATAAATATTTTAATGTATAAATACAATCTCAGTCAATTTTCCATATAATTTTTAGTTGTCCCTTTATTAAAAGTATTTTATATTGTTTCTCATAGAAAATAATCTTCAAGTGGTTTGCAAATCAAATACAAACACTGAAAGTGTTCAATTTTTTTCAGATGAAAGGGAGTGAAACGGCTATTAAACTAACTTAAAATGGTCTGTGTTTAAAAGGCATCCAAAGCTTATAAGCCTTGGCACTAGCAAACCTGAGAAAAGAAATCTACAGGACAGATAGTATTATGGGAAAGTGTTGTGTACAACCATAGCTGAAATAGCAGCACCTTCCAGGAAGGCTGAATTGGAGACATTTTATATCCCATAATTAATTGTATCACTAGAAATATTCTATTTGGATCTGAATTGGCACTTTGGGAAATAGTTTAATACAATTCAGATTGATCTGGAAGCCCTTTAATTCAACTTGGATTTGAATCTGAATCTTACTGAAATTCTTATTGACTAAAAATTGAAATCAGCAAGTGTTGATCTCTGTAGCATACAGGTAGTCCTTGAGTTACGAGTGTAATGAGTGTAACTGCCCATTCCACTTGTAACTCAAAAACCTGTACAGTGAATCTCCATTTGAGGTACGAGATTACTCCCTTGCTTGTTAAAATGCACCTGGCACATTAAGCAAACATGAGGTATCTCAGGATGGGGAAGGCCATGGAGGGCCTAGTGCTGGAACAGGACCCAAAGGCCTCCCCGACCCACTAAGATACCGCATGCTTCCCCCTCCCTTCCTGCCACACCAGACTCACCTGGAAAAGATCCTCTCTGCCGTGGTTCCTCTGCCACCCAGATATGTTCCATCCCCCCCCATGGCCTGATCCGGGCTCCGGAGGCCTTTTCCAGGTTGCTGCCACCCAGATGCCTTTTCCTAGCTAATAATAATAATAATAATAATAATAATAATAATAATAATAATAATAATAATAATAATAAAGTTGGAATTCCAGTCATTAGGTACACAGCTGGAATAGTGGACTGGACTCAAGCAGAAGTAAAAGCAATGGATAGGAAGACCAGAAAAATAATGACAATGAATCATGCCCTTCATCCACGCAGTGACATTGACAGACTTTATCTACCAAGGCAAATAGGTGGGCGTGGAATGCTACAAGTACATCAGATGGTTGAAGAAGAAAAAATGGCTTTGGAAGAATATCTGAAGAACAATGATGAAGATGCACTGAAATTAGTATATCAGGAAGGCTTACTAACTACTGGAGAGACCAAACTGGCCTACAAGAAAGACCAAATGAAGAACAGAATAGAGGCATGGGAAGACAAAGCACTACATGGCCAATACATGAAAAAAATAGCTGGGAAAGCAGATAATAACAAGACCTGGCAATGGCTAAGAGCAGGAAAATTGAAGAAAGAGACCGAGGGACTAATTCTGGCTGCACAAGACCAAGCCTTAAGGACAAATGCATACAAAGTCAAAATTGAGAAGACAGCAACAGACAGTAAGTGCCGCCTATGCAAAGAAGCTGAAGAAACAGTGGACCACTTGGTAAGCTGTTGCAAGAAGATTGCACAGACTGATTACAAGCAGCGACATGACAAAGTAGCAACAATGGTGCATTGGAAGATCTGCAAAAAATATCATTTGCCTGTAAGCAAAAACTGGTGGGATCATAAAATAGAGAAAGTCATAGAAAATGATAAAATTAAACTGCTCTGTGACTTCAGAATTCAAACAGACAAGCACCTGCAACATAACACCCCAGACTTAACAATTGTCGATAAGAAAGACAAAAAAGTCTGGATAGTGGACGTGGCAGTGCCTGGAGACAGCAGAATAGATGAGAAAGAACTGGAGAAGATAACAAAATACAAAGACCTACAAATAGAAATAGAAAGACTGTGGCAAAAGCAAGCAAGGGTAGTACCAATAGTAATAGGCTCCTTGGGTGCAGTCCCAAAACAACTGGAGCACCACTTGAACACCATTGGCATTGACAAATTCGCTATTAGTCAATTGCAAAAGGCGGCCTTATTAGGAACTGCTTCCATCCTACGACGATATCTGTAATACCATCAAACATCCACATCTGCCTATCCCAGATCCTGGGTAAGGACTCGATAGATAGACAAAATGCCAAATCCAGTCTGAACATCTGGCTGACTGTGCGATGATCCATAATAATAATAATAAAGTTGGAAGGGACCTTGGAGGTCATCTAGTTCAACCCTGTGCTCAGGTAGGAAACCCTATATCATTTTGGACAAATGGCTGTCCAGTCTCTTCTTAAAAACTTCCAGTGTTAGAGCATTCACTGCTTCTGGAGGCAGGTTGTTCCACTGGTTAATTGTTCTAACTGTCAGGAAGTTTCTCCTTAGTTCTAAGTTGCTTCTCTCCTTGATCAGTTTCCACCCGTTGCTTCTTGTCCTGTCTTCAGGTGCTTTGGAAAATAGCTTGACTCCCTCTTCTTTGTGGCAGCCCCTGAGATATTGGAACACTGCTATCATGTCCCCCTCATCCTTCTCTTCATTAAACTAGACATACCCAATTCCAGCAGCCGTTCGTTATTTGCTTTAGCCTCCAGTCCCCTAATCATCTTTGTTTCTCTTCTCTGTAGTCTTTCTAGAGTCTCAACATCTTTTTTACATCACGGTGACCAAAACTGGAGGCAGTATTCCAAGTGTGGCCTTACCAAGGAATTTAAAGTGGTATTAACACTTCACATGATCTTGATTCTATCCCTCTATTAATGCAGCCTAGCACTGTGTTGGCCTTTTTGGCAGCTGCAGCACACTGCTGGCTCATATTTAGGTGATTGTCACTAGGACTCTGAGGTCCCTCTCACAGTTACTACTATTGAGCAAGGTACCCCCTATACTATACCTGTACATTTGGTTTTTCTTGCCTAAATGTAGAACCTTACTTTTTTCACCATTGAATTTCATTTTGTTAGTTAGCGCCCAGTGTTCAAGTCTGTCCAGATCCTTCTGTATCTTAAGCCTGTCTTCTGGAGTGTTGGCTATTCCTGCCAGCTTGGTGTCATCTGCAAATTTGATGAGTTCCCCATCTATCCCCTCGTCCAAATCGTTGATGAAGATGTTGAAGAGCACTGGGCCCAGAACAGAGCCCTGGGGCACCCCACTACACACTTCCCTCCATGTAGATGCGGTTCCATTGAGGACCACTCACTGAGTTCGGCCGGTCAGCCAGCTATGGATCCATCTGGTGGTGATGCTGTCTACCCCACATTTTTCTATCTTGTCAAGTATAGGTTGTGATCTACTTTATCAAATGCCTTACTGAAGTCCAAGTAAATTATGTCCACAGCATTCCTATGATCCACTAATTTTGTCACTTGGTCAAAGAATGCAATAAGATTTGTGTGGCATGATCTGTTTTTGACAAACCCATGTCGGCTTTTAGTAATGACTTTGTTTGCCTCTAGGTGTTCACTGATTCATTGTTTGATTATCTTTTCCAGGATCTTCCCAGGTATTGAGGTCAGGTGATAGGTCTGTAATTTCCTGGGTCCATTTTTTTCCTTTTTTGAAGTTGGGAACTATATCAGCTCTTTTCTGGTAGTTCCCCTGTGCTCCAGGATCTTTGAAAAATATAGTTCAGTGGTTCTGAGATCACATCTGCCAATTCCTTGAGAACCTTGGGGTGTAATCCATTTGGTCCTGGCAATTTGAACTTGTCTAGGCTGGACAGGTGCTCACTTACCATTTTCTTGCCTATCTTAACTTGTGTTTCTATTCTGTTTTTTATGGCATTATTTTTGATAGGTTGGTCTGTGCTAGGAATGGAGGTTTGGGGGGAGGGCTTCTGCATGCCTCCAGAGGTTGGAATCAGCCCTTGGAGGACTGCTCCCATCTGCTATCACCTGGAATGGAGCTCCAGAGGCATGCAGAAGCCCCCCCCCCAACCTCTGTTCCTGGTGAAAATGGCTAGGAAAACGCCTCTGAAGCATGGATGAAGTTCCGTTCCAGGGGCAACAGCTTAGAGCAGTCCTCTGAGGGCTGGATTCAGAGGTTGGGGGGGCATGTGGAAATCTCCCCCATTCTGGGCCACTTGGAGGAGGGCTCTGAGACTCCATGGTCACTTTCTCCCCCAGCGCAGCAAGCTCCGGCAGACAGAGCACAGGTGTGAGGGGCCTGGTTTTCTCCCTCAGTCGAAGGCTACAGGCTTTCTGTCAGACAGAAAGGAGTTGGGGGCAGGAGCAGGAGACAAGTACCTTTCACAAAGAGAATGAAAGTTTCTGAGATCCATGATTTGGCGCAACTTCAAACACTTTCTGAGATCCATTCTCAGCACAAAAAACATTTCCAAGCTGACTCTCCTCTCCCTTGAAGGGAAAGAAACCACAGCAGATAGGATTTTTGGAAGGTAAGTGAGACCGGCATGCCAGGAAGGGAGGGGCAAGCAGTTGTAAGGAGTAGGAGGGGATAGGATGAATGTTGCAGTGTCACTGAAGTCACTCGTAAGGGCGAACGACTGCTGTGTGCTGCAATATTCAGAACTTCGGAACTTGCTCGTAAGCATTAGGGGGTACTAATCACATAACTTCAAAAGACCATTAAGTGAACTCGGGGATTACCTGTATTTTCAGACTTGGGAGTTTTCTAATTAACTTTACCTTTTTTAATAAAAGAAAGACTTCCTTTTTTCCTGGCATAATTAAATGAAAACAGCTGGCAAATGTGTCTCTTAGCTAGGATCAAACTAGCTAAGTTCCAGATTAATAAATTACTGTACATTTACATTATACCCCACAAAAGGATGTGCATCTTCCAAAGTGAGAATGTTATAAAATGTCACAGACTGTAGAAGAAACCCTAGATAAAAAAGGAAGCAACATTTCAGAAGAATGGGAACAGTGTTTTTTAAATCTGGAAGAGGGAAGTGATTCCCTTTCCTCTCTTCTGAACTTATTTTAATCGGATATTATATAAAAATGACATATATCATAAAAATGACTCTAGGCAAAAAACTTGCAGTATTTCAGAAGGATAGCTGCAGGGGCTTGGAAATGGTGATGAATGAACACTGCTTATAGCTTTTTTTTGTTGTTTTCTGCTCAATTAGCACCAACATCTAGGGAACTATAATGACAGTTGAAATAGTGAATAGGAAGCAGAAGTAGAAGCAGTCAGACTTGCATTTTCCAAGTAATTTTTCACTACTTACAGTGAGTCCCACAGATCCTTCTTTTCTATCTTTGCTTCTAAGAGAAACTAAAAAAAAAGTCCAGAGCACTCGTCTAGTAGAGTGTTTTTCCCAGTTGGCAACTTTAAGACATGTGGACCTCATCTGCCATATAGGCTGGGGAACTATAGGAACTGATGTCTGCACACTTTAAAGTTGCCAAGTTCAAAATAGCACTGTTCTGGTATGTTACTTCAACATCTCTCTCCCAAAACAGTTTGATTTTTTTTAAAAAAAAACACAGTATATGTAGAAGCCAGAGATGTTAGCTTTCCCTCTCTCCTTTTTCCTTATTTATATCAAACACTTGGGAAAGGAGTTATCAATTTTTACTAAGGGACTGACCTGTCACTATGTTCTTTTGAGTCTCTGAATCAATAATGAAATTCAATACATATGCTTCAGCTTTGATATAATTCCAAAGAAGCCTACTTAAATTTTGATATATTCCAAGACTGTGTAATTTTATTTTCAAATTCATTTAAATCTAAAACACAGTGCTTCCTACTCCAGATTGCTCACTTCAAGTAATAGGATGGCAGTAATGTCAGGACAGAGAATAGATATGGGAACACAGTATAGATCTGCTATTATGGGGCAGCTGTTCTCTTTATTTATAGCATTTCTTTTCCTTGATAACAAATTCTTTGTTTTTGCAATGATTTTGATGATCATGCTAGAGATCAGAAAGAGATAATACTTTTATTGTCAGTTGGTCAGTTGTTCTTGTTTTGCATTAATTACATAGTTCTCTAGCTCAATAGCTTGAGGAATGCTTGACACATTTCAGCTGATAACATTTTCACAGCCATTATCTCTACAAGGAATGAGGAATAACCTTCTCATGCCACTCATCTAGTAGGACTCTGCAATTTTTGAAGATAAATTGTTGTCCATTCTACCACTGTGCAAATTATTTTGTTATTATTGCTACTTTATTCAAAGTCAAATATTATTTATTTAATTGTTAAATGATGAATGCTATTAATAAACCATTCCAATGAATCCCAAACTTTTGGTCTTTTAATATTTTCTGAATGAAGTATCAATAGTTAAAGTTATTGGTACTTCCAACACCATCTGCTACAAATCACATACATCAGCATGATGAAGTACATAGTGATGTTTCATGTAAATGACACAATTACATATTTGCATTCTGATGTCAGAAGTAAACAAGTTAAGTCACTGCATATATATGAGGAGATTGTGACACACATGTTGTCATTTGCCACCCTTACATTTCCTTATCAACATTCAAGGTGAGCTTCTGATTTTTATAATGAACTTATGTTCTTTCAGTACCAGAGTAGCAGTTTCATTTACTCAATCATTTCAAATCTATCCATATTTATTCTCCATGTTTATTCAGTTGCTGCTATTCTCTTTAGACACTATTCTTCTTGTTGTCTCATATGCTTCTAGTTCTGCTGGTGGCATATTTTTACAAGAACAAAATATTTAAAACCTAAATAATGGTTCTGTCTTCTCTATCACAAAGACGCCTCACTCTGAAATGTGACATGATGAGGCTGCCTTGTACAGTATATGGTTGTTTGGAAGGCTTCAAGCTTTTGTCAGTATTAGAATTGAGTATCTTAAGATAACTGGGAAAGGAAGATGAGAATGGAAACATTAAAATCTCCCTTCAATATTAATTAAAAGCACAAGACTTTTGCCTTGGATGTATTACATTCTATCTCAAGGGAAAAAAATGACATAAAACAGTATGTTTGTTTAGAGGAGAGAGATGAGTGAAAGGCTATGAGAGCAACATAGGAGAAATAAAGATTTGATAAGTCTGTGCGGTAAAAGAAATATCTCTTACTACAGCAGATCTTGTGGATTCTATCAGCTAATGCTGTCACCTTAAAGGTTTATGAGGCAAGTTAATCCAGAATGAGTTTCTGAGGATGCTATTTCCTGACTTTTGGGGGTTATTAATAATCATTACTTTTAAGTGACGGAAAATTGAAGATCCTCAATTCATTGTTAGTGCTTTTTCACTTGAACTGACCTTCTCATATATTTGCACACTGCATGGAAAATCTACAATAGGTTAATGTTAATTACATTTGGATTTTAACTAGAAAGAGTATTTTATAAAAGCAGTGAAATAAAGTAGTCTGTAAACATTTATTAATATGTACAATGTATGCCAGTAGAGTAAGTCCTAACCAGTTATTTATGTATTGTCATTTTGAAAAATAATTGTATGCAACAGATTAAACCATTTTGCAACAGAATAACATTTTTCTCTATTATTTTATAGATCTCACAATTTAATGATGCCATCTTGTACTCCTTCTATAGGGATGAGCTGAGGTAAAATAAGAAATTTTTGAAAAAGTCTATAAACAACTATTCATGCAGGGCACATCAAATATTTTACTATGAAGGATCTAATATCAGAACATATGATAAGCAAGACAGAAGTGTAGGAGAACAGACATTTTTGTCTCTTGACATCTTTGTCAACACCAGAACTAGAAGAGGTGAATTGCCAAGAGGATAGGACTTCTGCAGGCAGTGAATCAGTAGTCTGTTCCTATCATGGTTTCTTTTGGGCTTTTTGGCTAATCCAGGTTTTCCTATATTGAGAAGAGGTGTCCCTAAAGGTGCTGGTTGCTAGCTGGAAATTTCTGGGATTTTTGTGCCTTATTTAGTCTTGGGACAAACTTGCAAATGCTTCTTCATTTTTCTGTCACAAGATACATTTGTATCATATCTACAGTAAAGCAGAATGATAAAATGAATTTGACTAGGTTCATATTAAGGGTAAAATGTTTGACGGAACAATTTTAAAAAAGCCTTCACCTGCTAGGTGTGTCTTAAGCTAATCAAAAAATTCACACAGGGATTTCACATCTGCGCCTTCGGAGTGCTTCAGAAAGTAGGTTTAGCTATAATCCAGCCACATGTCAGCTATATTTTTATGGGCCCAATCGAGTTTGCATTTTTGTTTTCTTTTTAATGACCGCATAATCCCTTGCATCGGGGTGGAATAGTTGCAACTGAATGGAGCTGAGGATTTACTGGCTGGAGGCCATTCCAGACACCTATTTGGAGCTCACAGCAGATATTTTCTCTCTTCGCTGCTACCTAGGATCGAACTCACAGCTTTCTGATTGTAAGATGGGAGCTAACTTCTAGGCCCCCAATCCAGTTTGCAATAAGTGAATGAAATGAAATGAATAAAATAACTATGTTTTAGTAGTGTACCAGTTAAAAAGGGACAACAAAACAATAAAACAGCATTGCAATGGCATCCTTAATGTATTTGACATCCAGAGCAAATAACTTTTAACATATTTTTCCTCTTATGACAAATTCATTTTCAGTAATAATCTTGAAACAAGCAATAATAATGGTCAGAAAATAAATCCAGGCAATGCTTTTTTTTTCTTTTATGGAACAATATTCATGCCAGTAAAATAAATAAATAAATAAAACATAAAGTTTACTGCGTAAAAAAAGAAAAATTAAATGTTTTATCCTGCCCTTATTTCTGCCAGTAAACAAATACTTCCAAATAAGAATACCAATGCCATTTGGTCTTCTAGAGCTGCTGTCTGTTCTCCCACAGCAGATTCCACTTGTTAAATTGTGTGAAAATGTCCTTGAAGTGCCATCAAATCCAATTCTTTCATTGCAATATGCCATCAAATACCAAATACCTGATTGGCATGCCAGCATCAGTGACTCTACACTCACCACTAATCTTCTGGATAGCAACTTCAGCATCATTTAATAGGTAAGAGGTTTTGTCCCCAGGTCATTAAAGGGCCCTCAAAAGGTCACTTTTAATTAGTTAGACTTACAGACAATGTAAGTCTGATGCCTGCACTTGAAGCAGACCACTTCTACCTTGGTAGACCATTGCAGCAAACTCAGTTTTCACTGAAGGCCTTCCAGTACCGATTGTATTCAAATGATGGTCAAAGAATAACAAAAGGCTGGACCATATTCACAAATGAGTTTGCACATCTTGATGTAAGTTTTGGGCATTTTTTGTATGGGCATCATGACATAATACACAGTTTTAAAAGGGATGAAGTATATGGTATGATGCTACTTTCATCATTTTGACAAAAACATCAAATCTTCCAGATGACAAATCTTCCAAATTCCGTTTATTTATATTTCAAAAGATAGTGTAATAAAAGCTTGTATTGCTGATTTAGTTGAATGGGCAAGAATTTTCAAGAAGAAATAGCACTTTGGGTTTCTTTTGTTTAGAGCTTGTTGCTCTAATGTAAAGCTTCTAGTAGATGGTGTTAATTCTACCATGACACACAAAAGTTTTATTTACACAAAAGCAGACCACTGCTCATTAAATACTATGCATTTTGAGTAGCAAATAAGGAATTCGCACAGAAAACCTACAGCCCTTACTCCTAAATAAAGAAACATGACCTATTTTATATAAAAAGATCCCAGTTCAGCTCGTACTCTTCCCTAGTTGTATTACTTATCCATGGGATGGACAAAAAAGGGATTCACCATACTTTTTAGGTGGAACCACTAATTTTCAGAGCCAAAATATGGGAAAAAATATAAAATACTTACGCCTAGAAAATTTTCCCGTTTTATATGAAGTCTCCTCTTTTAACAGAATAACAGAGTTGGAAGGGACCTTGGAGGTTTTCTAGTCCAACCACTTGTTCAAGCAGGAAACCCTATATCATTTCAGACAAATGGTTGTCCAATTTCTATGTAAAACCTCCAGTGATAGAGTACCCACAACTTCTGGAGGCAAGTCATTCCACTGATTAATTGTTCTAACTCCTTAGTTCTATGTTGCTTCTCTCCTTGATTATTTTCATCCATTGCTTCTTGTCCTGCCTTCAGGTGGTTTCCTCTCTTCTTTGTGGCAGCCTCTTAGATATTGGAACACTGCTACCATGTCACCCCAATCCATAGTTTATCATTTTGGGTTTCAAGGTTTTTTTTATATACTTTATAAAGCACAACTCGAAAATTTGGACAAACATGTTACACAATAGAACCTCAATTTGAGGAAAGAGGTATCTAATAAAATGAAATGTTCCCTAAATCTGAATTCATGTATTTGACAGATTTAACTTCATTTGTACAAAGTAATTTGTATAGTTATATAACTGATCTAATTACATTTTTGTAAATTATGCAAATGACAATGTCATAAATTATAGAATTATATAAGTGTACATCAAATAACATCAATTATTTGGACTGCTTTGGGATCAGTGGAATTTATCTATTACTGTATTTGCAAGTAAAGTCTGAATTAACTTTTCCTTGTTGCATCTAAAATCATATATATGTGGTAACAGTATGCCCAAAAAGTCCTTTTTTTCAATTTGAAAATGGTAGATGCTGGGAAACATATGCATGAATATCAGTTTCAGTATGTACAGAAACAAAAAAAAAATCTGAAGAGATAATTCATTTTAAATTCTTGGTGAGAAGAGATAGCTTTCTACTTGTGTATAACTGTTTAGCAGGATTCACAGCAATTCTGCTCCAGGATCCTAAGGTTGCTTCCTAATTTTATAAGAACAGTTCAAAGCTTCTCCCTTCTCTTCACAACAGTAGCTCTTAAACATCTTTAAGACAGTCATAAATTGTTTTATCAGCTTCTCATTAATGCATTTTGAACCTTGCTTAGTTACAGTCTTCAGTACATAGAGAAGTAATCTCTAAGCCTGCCATTCCCTTTTTTGCATTAAAAATCACTTGCAGTTTTATAACTGTCATTTCCAAGGACATCTGGAAAAGATAGGTTTATGAAAGGTTATCGTGCATTCTAAAAAGGCCAGGAATTAGCATGACTTTGTAAAGGTTCTTGGAAATTGAGCAGGAGCTATAACTGGCAATAAGCTGTTTTCTGCTCTAGTCAAGTATCTTTATTTAAATATTAAGGAAAGGTATGACCCTTGACCTCGCAGATCACTATGCTACAGCAATAGTGCCAACTATTAACTGTCAATGAAGTACCATGGCCTTGTATCTCTCAAGATACCTATTTGTGGACAGTGCTATAATGCTCCTTCCATTAGGCATCCCCAAGGCAAATAACCTTGGCTTTAACAGAGTCAATTTAAAATTCCTTAGCGTAATGTTAAGAGAATATCTGGATTTTGTCAGTTTAAGATGCAATGCCCACATTAGTGTCATTCCATAAATTGTATCTAGATATCATTTCAATGGAAGAAATTCAGATATGCCTGCAGGTAAATATTAAATGAAGGAGATATCAAAAAGCCATTGGGATGTTTTCAGTTTCCATATCAGAATGACTCATTTTCATGATAAAAATCTTATTTATTTTGCTGTAAGGAAACATGACACCACTAAAATTAAACCTGGTGAAACAGAGAAGAAAGAGAAGAGAAAAAGTCAATAAGGGTTTGTGTGAGAAAAACTCTAGTAATGCATAAATGAAAACTTATTTAGAAAACTCCTAGATTTTTTCGAGTGGAATTGTTATTAGCATACCATCAAAAATAACTTTCAGATAAATTTTGGATTTAGAATTCAGATGATGACATTTTCCCAGTCTCATTTTAGTGTTCAGCAACAAGTCTTGCAGTATGCTTTTCAAGAATAAAATGTATGTTATTAACTGAATCTGTTAATGAATCATAATTAGTAAAAAATATTGTCTCTACTCAGTTGTGCATATGACATAATTGTAAGATGCCATACTTAAAAAACATTATTTCATGGTTCTCTATTCACATTCTGAATCTAAAATAATTTTGATAATAGTTAAAATTATGTAATTGTATTTGGAAAATGTCTTAGTATCTAGAACTGCAATCCTATTAGGTAAGAATCTTTGGGGAAAGTTCAGCTGTTCCCTAATTTGCAAAGTAAATAGGAGAGAATCCATCTTGATTTTTTATTTAAGGTTGCAAATTGTCTGACAATGTATCAACATGTGTATGGACACTGATCTTCTATATGTCAAAAGTTGAGCAGGCATAATTAAGTCATGAATTGTTATAGCTTCAACAACATGGGTTAGATAATAGGCTGATAACTGAGTAAAATTGCGGCCATGCACACAATTCTAGCCCTTCTGTCTGAGTTCTTGAAAAAATACCAGTTCTTAGACAATTTAAAACATTTTTATTAAGGTGCTGGATCCTGTGTAGATCCATATTTAAGCTCAAACAAATGTTGACTACAGATTTCCTTCAAACTACAGTTCTCCATTTTCAAGCTTCATTTACTATCTACATTATAGAATGGGGTAGAGACTAGACGATTCATCATTCTTTTTGTTGTGGTTGTTTTATGTTGGTATGAAAGTGCAGGGTTTTTCTAACAGCTGGTCTTTTTAAAAAATGTAAAGATTTCATCCTCCACATTGGGATGAATACACAACAAACAACCTGCGTACAATAGTGAGGGATTACAAACAACTAGGTCAAGAAGCTAGGAGCACAAGTAGTGTTCTCATCAGTATTTCCAATGAAAGGCCAACACCCATTGAGGAAACAAGAATTCTAGAAATAAACCATTGGCTAAAGGGTTAGTGTTACCAAGAAAACTTTGGTTTCCTGGATCATGGACTGCATTCCTATACAAAGGACTCTTGGCAAGGGGTGGGCTATACCTCATGAAAACAGGCAAAAATGTACTTGGCCCAACTTATCAGGAGGGCTTTAAACTAAAACTAAAACCCAAAACCAATCACAAATCCCAAGAAAACAAATCAAACAATGAGGTAGGCAGTGATAAAAAAAAGAAAAACTCAAACAACAACCAGGAAATACAGGAAACACTCCCATGGACAGGCATAAAAATCTTAAATACTTATATACAAATACTCAAAGCTTGGGGAACAAACAGGGAGAACTAGAAGCAATTGTACACAATGGAGAGTATGACATAGTTGGCATTACAGAAACCTGGTGTGATGAAACCCATGAATGGAATGGATTGATGGATGGATACAAAGTATTCAAAAGAAACAGATCTACAAAAAGAGGAGGGGGAGTTGCACTATATGTAAGAGAACACTACATATCTGCAGAAATGCACATGATCAAAGATAAAATCTCTTCAGAATGTATATGAGTCAATATAAAAAAAGTGACATTGCCATAGGTGTATATTATGGACCACCCAACCAATCAGAAGAAATAGATTAACTCTTTGCCAACCAGCTAACAAATGTATGTAGGAAGCATACCAATGTAATGGGAGACTTCAACTATCCAGATATCAACTGGGACACAAACTCTGCTGTGAGTGGGAGATCAAACAGATTCCTAACCAACCTAGCCGACAACTTTGTCACCCAAAAGGTGGAGAAGGGAACTACACATAAAGCTATACTGGACCTAATCATTACAAACAGAGAAGAAGTGATAGAGGGAATCGAAATTACCAAAACCTTGGGCGAAAGTGACCACGTCATACTAGAATTTAATATAATGAAAACACTAGCAATAGGAAACAATCCAACCAATGTCCTAAACTTCAAAAGAGCCGACTTTAATAAACTCAGGGAGAACCTAGCAAAAATCCTATGGATGAAAATCCTAAAGGGAAAAACAACCCAGGAAAAATGTGATCACAAAAGTCCAGACCAACACAATACCACTGAGAAAGAAAAACAAGAAATCCAAGAAGAAACCAGCATGGCTGCACAAAGATCTTTCTAACAAACTAAAAAAGACAAAAAGAATAAATACAAAAAAAAAATAATGGAAAGACGGACATATAACTAAGGCTGATTATCAGCAGATAGCCAGAACATGCAAAGACGAAGTCAGGAAAGCAAAGGCTCAGAATGAACAAACAGAAATAAAGGATAATAAAAAAATGTTTCTTCTAATATATTAACAAGAAAAAAAATCAAGAAAACTGTAGGCCCACTAAAGAGAGAAGATGGCAAGGAAAGTACAGGCAACAGGGAGAAAGCAGAGCTGCTTAACTCATACTTTGCATCAGTCTTCACACAAAAAGAAACTATAGCCCAACACACAAACAAAAAACTCCACTGCAAAAGACATACTAGAATCAAAAATTAAAATAAGCAAGAAAATGGTAAGGGAACACCTATCCAAACTTGATGAATATAAATCACTCGGACCCGACAGGTTACATCCCAGGGTTCTGAAGGAGCTGGCAGATGCTATCTCAGAACAATTGCACCACATCTTTCATGAATCCTGGAGCACCGGGGAAGTACCTGAGGATTGGAAAAGGGCTGATGTGGTCCCCATCTTCAAGAAAGGGGAAAAAACAGACCAGGAAACTACAGACCAATCAGTTTAACATCAATACCTGGGAAAATCCTAGAAAAGATAATCAAAAAACAGATCTGCAAACAACTAGAAGCAAACAAAGTCATAACTAGTAGCCAGCACGGGTTTGTTAAAAACAGATCATGCCAAACCAATCTCATCTCATTCTTTAATAAAGTGACTAAACTAGTAGACCAGTGAAACACAATGGATGTAGTTACTTAGATTTCAGTAAGGCATTTGACAAGGTAGATCAGAACCTACTCCTTGGTAAGCTAGGAAAAGGTGGAATAGACAATATCACCACCAGATGGATCTGTAGCTGGCTAACAAACATTATTCAACGAATAGTTCTCAATGGCACTACATCCACATGGAGAGAAGTAAGAAGTAGGGTACCACAAGGTTCCGTTTTAGGCCCAGTATTCTTCAATATCTTCATAAATGACTTAGATGACGGAATTCAATGGGAACTCATCAGATTTGCAGATGACACCAAACTGACAGGAGAAGCCAACACCCCAGAAGACAAACTCAGGATCCAAAAAGATCTTGACAAACTTGAACAATGGGCCCTATCCAACAAAATGAGTTTCATTGTGGAGAAAAGCAAAGTCTTAGATTTACCCATACAGATTGGGCAAGACCCTGGCTTGAAAATAGTAACTGTAAGAGGGATCTTGGAGTCCTAGTGGATGACCATCTGACTATGAGCCAGCAGTGTGCAGCAGCAGCCAAAAAAGCTAATACAATCCTGGGTTGTATAAACAGAGGCATAGAATCAAGATCACACAAAATATTATTACTGCTTTATAAAACCCTAGTAAGACCACACCTGGAATACTGCAGCCAATTTTGGTCACCATATCACAAAAAAGATGTTGAGAGTGGAAAAAATTCAGAGAACAGCAATTAAGATTATCAACAGCCTAAAACATATGAACAGCTACAGGACTTGGATTTGGGTAATCCAAAGAAAAGAAGAAATAGGGGAGACATGATAACAGTGTTCCAGTATCTAAGGGGCTGCCACAAGGCAGAGGGGGCCAGGTTGTTCACCAGAGCACCAGAGGGAAGGATGAGAAACAATGGTAGGAAACTGATCAAAGAGAGAAGCAACCTGGAATTAAGGAGAATCTTCCTGACAGTGAGGACAATCAACCAGTGGAACAGCTTGCCTTCAGAAATTGTGAGTGCTCCATCACTGGAGTTTTTAAGAAGACACTAGACATTCACCTGTCTGAGACGGTATAGTTTCTCCTGCTTGAGCAGGGGGCTGGACTAGAAGACCTCCAAGATCCCTTCCATCTCTATTCTATTCTAATTCAGCTGATCTGGAAGGGGGCAGAATACTAGGATTTTGTTTATTAGGAAGTATAGAAAATCTAGAAAGAAATAGTTGTTCGTAATTAATATTAACTCGAACAATTTTTATTTTTGTTCTATTGCATATGTATTTCAATATTAGGATGTTTAAAAACCTGATTAATGAGCAATTCTGAATAATTAGAACATTTATTTTTTTTAAAAAAAACATAAGCATGTTTACAGATTGTCATATCACAGAGGTCCCCGATCTTTTGGGCACCAGGGACCGGTTCCATGGAGAGAGGTTTTTCCATGGACCGGAGGGGGTATAGGTTTCCATGCTGCTTGCATCCTGCAGATGGGGATTCACTGGTTTGCGCAGACCGGTTTCTGGCATGCTGTGGATAGGTACCAGTCTACGGACCAGGGATTGGGGACCCCTGTCATATCAGATAAAGTAGAGAAGTCCTACTATTTCGGAAGTGTGGAGAACTGCATGGAATTTTCTGACTCATCCACAAAGATATTTTAACCAGTTGATTTCCTGCATACCAGGTGCTTCAAACCAAAATCAGATGCTACAGAACAGGGGTGTCATACTGCCAGCTCACAGGCTGGATGCATCATCCAGAAGCTGTGCCGACCCCATTGCCAGCAATGGCAAAACCGTCCCGATACTTTGTGCGATGTCATGTGATGTCACAAGTTTGACATATCTGCTGCAGAATGACTAGTTAATTAGCTTGAGAGCTGCAAGACTAATGCATTTTCATTACATATATACAAAAGTTTCTAGAAAGTAAACAATGAATAAAATGAAAGAATTACAGTGTGCTATGAAACATAAATTTATTAAATGAAAATCTGTGCCACTACTATAAATTAGCCATATATCCTACATATGAATCCCTATCAGAACTAAATGGATATTTTCCATTTGTTTAAATATTGTATCTTGACAAATACTTACATTTAGAAGTGGTATATTAAAATGTTAATGATTTGAATTCACCACAGAAAAGAAAGAATTTCATTATCTGAAACAACACAAGAATGATGTTGTATGTTTGCAAGAGACTCATATTACTTCAAAGGACCAAAAGTATTTGATTAATTCCCAGCTGGGATTACATTTTATAGCCTCTGCTCCGCAGAAAAAAGGAGTAGTAGTTATCTATGTGAGAAAAGATTTGTCGCCGAAATTAATTGACTCTGATTTACAAGAAAGATATGTTATTATTGATTTATTATTGAATGGTAAGAGATGTCTAATTATTGGATTATACACCCCTAATCATCAACAGAAACAGTTTTATAAGTTGATACATCAGAAATTAATTCAATTGGATTATAAATCTGTTATTATGATGGGTGACTGGAATGGTGTTTTAGATTTAAGTAAAGATAAGAAGGGTTCTTTTAAACTTTCTAATCATGCTAAGCTACCTAAAGCTTTTTTTGACTTGAAGGACGACTTGGAATTTAGAGACATTTAGCAAGAATGGAATATTGAAGAAAGAGACTTTACTTTTTTTTGGGACAGGCATCAATCATATTCCAGAACTGATTTTTTTAAATTACTAATGACTTTTTTTCTAGGGTCAAGAATGTCAAGATTTTTCCTAGAACATTGTCTGACCATAATCCTGTATGGTTGGAGTTATCTGTTGAAGATGTGAATAGAAGGACTTGGAGATTGAATGAAAATTTATTTAGATATGAGGTGAATATACAGTAATGTAGAGAATATTTGAAGGAATTTTTTTCTTTTGAATATGTATAAGGGTACTTTGATGCCAATAGTTTGGGATGCTAGTAAAGCGTATATGAGAAGTGTTTTGATTCAAATGAATAATGCGAACAGGCGTAAACAGAAGCAAAAACGTATAGAGTTGGAAGAAGAGATTAAACTTAAAGAGAAGGCTTTGATTTTAAATCCATCGGATAATAACTTAAGAGTTTCTATAACTATGCTTAGGGAGCAATTTAATATGTTAATGGCTGATCAGATTGCAATTAATTTGCGGTATATGAAACATAATACATTTTGCAATGCAAATAAACCTGGTAGATGGTTGGCCTACCAACTACGAAAGAAACAGAAGTCAAGGATTATAGAGAAAATAGATTATAGAGGTAAAGATGTATATCAACAGAACCTGATTAAAAGGAGTTTTTTAGATTTTTATTCAAAGTTATATGCTAGTGAAAGTATACAAGTTTTAGATATAGAAAATTATTTACAGGCAGCACATTTTCCTAGACTTTCTAACAATCAACGAGATGAGATGAATTGTTTAATTACTTCTGAGGAAATTATTTGGGCAATCAAACAATTAAAGGCTGATAAGGATCCTGATACAGAAGGATTAACAGCAATTTATTATAAAATGTTATCTGAAGAAATGATAGAACTTTTTAATAGTATTTTGCTGGGGGCAAAGCTACCTCCGTATTGGAAAAGGGCTTTCATATCGTTGATCCCAAAGGAGGATCAGGATTTGACCCAGCCTAAGAACTATAGACCTATATCTCTTTTGAATACAGATTATAAGATTTTTTTAAAAAATATTGGCAAATAGATTAATGCAAGTTTTGAAGCAATTGATTCATAGTGATCAATCTGGATTTATAACTGGAAGATATATGAAATATAATGTAAGACAAATTGTTAACTTAATTGAGTATTTGGATAAGAATAATCAAATTCCTGCGGCTTTGATATTTTTGGATGCTGAAAAAGCTTTTGATCAGTTAAATTGGCAATTCTTATTGAAAGTTGTAGAGAAAATGAATTTTGGGGATAAATTTTTATATGCTCTTAAGGCTATATATCAACAACAATCGGCACAAATTATAATTAATGGAGGATTAACAGAAGCATTTAAAATTGAAAAGGGTACAAGACAAGGATGTCCATTATCCCCATTGTTATTTGTTTTAACAATGGAGATTTTATTAATTAAAATTCATGAATCAACTACAATAAAGGGAATAAAAATAAAACAGAATGATTATAGGTTGAGAGCTTTTGCTGATGATTTGGTTGTGACATTATCTCAACTGACAGATTCGGTAAGGGATTTGATGGAAATTATAACTCAGTGTGGGAAAGTTTCAGGTTTTAAGGTAAATAACAATAAGACTAAAATATTACCGAAAAATATGTCTATGAAGGAAAAGGATATGTAAGTTAAATTAACAGGTTTTGAAATAGTGAAAAAGGTTAAATACCTGGGAGTATATATTACAGCTTCTAATGTTAAATTATACAAAAATAATTATGAGACATTGTGGGTAAAAGTGCAAAAGGATTTAAATGATTGGAAAAAATTACAATTATCTTTGTTGGGGAGAATTTCAGCAGTTAAAATGAATGTTCTTCCAAAATTTCTTTTTTTGTTCCTAATGATACCTATTTTGAAAAAAGATGCCAACTTGGAGGAATGGCAGAAGGGTATTAATAAGTTTATCTGGGCAGAGAAAAAAACAAGTTTAAGATTATACAAGATGCACGGGAAAGAGGAGGACTTAAGGCACCTAATGTAAAATTGTATTATGATGCGGTGGCTTTAACTCTGATTAGCGATTGGCTTAAATTAACAAATAAAAATATACTTCTTGAGGGATTTATTATATGGTTGGCATGCATACTTAATTTATAATAAAAAAGTAGATCAGGTTTTTAAATCTCATATTTTAAGAAATGCTTTATTACGGATCTGGAAGAAGTATTATTATAGGTTAAATTATAAAATTCCAATTTGGGGGATTCCCAGACATATGATAGAGGGGGTATCTAGAGGAGGGAATTTGGACAGGATTTCTTATAAGGAATTACTTAGTTTGGAAGGGAAGGACTGGCAATTAAAATCTCTAGCTGAGTTGAAGCAAGAAAATATTGTACACTCTTGGTTTCAATATAATCAATTGTTAGTTAGGTGGAGTTGGTATTACTTTAGAGGATGTGAATTTGATAAAATAGATTAAAGATCAAACTTGAGCTCATATAAAGAGAATTTATAATGTCTTAATAGAATTGGATTCTGAAACGGAATTAGTTAAAGACTGTATGGTAAAATGGGCACAAAATATTTAGGAGCCGATTCTATTGGACACATGGGAGATAATTAGGGTTAGAAATGTAAAATTTACTCAAGCTCAAAGTTTGAGAGAAAATTTTTATAAAATGTTTTATAGGTGGCATCTGGATCCCCAAAAGTTGTCTCGAATGTATCCTAACTTGCAGCCCAAATGTTGGAGATGTGGTAGTTTGGATGCAACTTATTTTCGTATTTGGTGGACCTGTAGAAATGTAAAAGCTTTTTGGATTAAAATTTGGTGGAACATTCAGAATATTTTTAAAAGAAAGATAAAGTTTACTCCTCAACTATTTTTGTTGGGTATTATAGTAGATGTTGATGCTAAAGAAATTAACTTGATATTGAATTTAATAACAGCAGCAAGGCTGCTGGTAGGGCAATATTGGAAGAAGGATTGTTTGCCTACTATAGAAGAATGGACGCTTAAAGTGTCAAATTTAGCAGAAATGGCTAAGATTTCTGCTTATTTGAAGGATTACTCACAAGAAAGATACATTTCTGTTTGGAGAAAATGGATAGATTATATTCAGAATAAATATGGGACTAAAAAGTTCCATTTATTTTATGAATAAATTTTAAAGTATTATTACTGTTATTATTATTATCATTAATAGTTTAGTATAGTGGAAATTTTATGATATTGTGTTGTTTAGATATTAGGATTTTAATTTGTTTATATGATTAAGCTTAATCTTAAATTGTTTACTTTGTGTTAAAAGAGAGTTAAAGCGCATTATATTTGTTTATTTATATAGTTGGTTAATGTTAGTTAGATTATGATTATTATATTTATTACCCTGTATTCAGCTCTGGGAAGTGGGGGAGGGGGGAGGGTGGGAGGGTGGGTGGGTTTGGGGTATATGTTGTAATTTTTTGTAAAACTTTTCAATTAAAAAAAAAAAAAGAAGTGCTATATTAAAAGGCACCAAAGAATGCAGACTCTTTTACAAGTGATACAAACAAAAATTAAGTTAGGAAAGTTAGGAACCTATCCTAACATGAATGAATTTTATTATATCTTTGATTTCTACTTTGATGGAAATGTTAATTTTCATTACTAATTTTAAGGAAGATATAGAGACATTATGCTTTCTCCCGCTACATTTATTTATTTAGTTATTATTTATTATATGGCACCCGTTTCATTCTGAGTAGCAACTGATTTTCTGATTTCCAAGGAAAATTGGTCACAAGAATGGAGCAAGCTGGTTAATTTAATCCTATCCAAAATACAACATTGAAAAAAATGACCTGCAGACTCTGCCCTGTATATATGCAAAACAAGATCAAGAAGGAATGTATGTACAGATAAGAAGTATGACTTTTTTCAGAACTTAGCTCTAACCCAATCAAAGGTACTTGTATGTGGTTCTGGCTACGCAACTTTCACGTATATTGACTCAAAACTTACTACTATAGGATTGTCAAGTCCCCACTAATTTTCTTCAGGAGACAATTAAGAAGATGAAGTTGGTCCAGAATGCAATGGCCAGAGTGGTTGGTGGACAACTGCATCAGTAGCAATTCTTAGGTTGCTCAATGGATCCCAGTAGGTTTCTCAGTTCAGTTCAATGAACTGAATGGCACAGAATTAGGTTTCATCAGGCACTGCCTTGCCTATTTAGAGATGGCCAGCTAAAATATCTCCCAAGCCTGAAGAAGTAGATGGATGCCTTCTCTGATAAGCCCAGATACCTTGGGACGCAATTCTCCAAAAGATATGTTTTGCCCTTTCTTTTATTGCATTTCATAAGGAGTTAAAACCATACAGTACTATTCCAATCTATGTTTGGCTCAAAATAAAAGATTGAGGGACATCATCTTGAGTATATAAGTTAGGGATTATCATCTATTTCTGATTTTCTTTCTTCATGGCCTATTGCAGCTGATTAGGGTTACTTACAAATATATAAAAAAGCATGGTGTATTGAATATGAAATATAAAATGCATGTCAACACTGCTTTTTAAAAGAGTCTGCAGGTTAGTAAATATGAGTTATACAATGAAATCTTTTATAGCCTCATTGACAGAGATAGGAATTTCTTGACTTCCTGTGGCTGTAAAATCTGTATGATATTTATCATTAAGACATTAAAAAAAAGCAGAGTTCTCAGTGCACCTTTGTGCACTTCTTTGTAAGATATAAATATCACAGATAATATTGAATCAGTCTCAGCAAAATTCATCCAAGCAGTTTTCTTGACAAAACCATGGAAGTGATTTGCTATTGTCTTCTTCTAGGATATTTTTTTGAACTTCTTGATCTAGTTATATCCCCTGAATTTTCAAACAGTTTTCAAACAGTTCCTCCTTGCAAGTCCTAATGATGCCTGACCTTTCAGAAAACGCTGGCTATATACTATATCTAAAAACATAAGCATACTTCTAATACCTAGTACAATCTTGGAACCACACAAATTACTAAAAAGAATGTTTAAACTATGCTCGCTCATTTTACTCCATCTCACAATATATGGACACATGCATGTTTAGAAAGATATGCAATAGTACCAAAAATAATATAAGAGAGTATTAAGAATGTCAGCTAGATAACACATTCTCCTTATCTCCATTCCATATAATAATTAATAGATTAATATTATCTTAATGGTGACATTCTAGCATCACATCTAACTTCAGTCAGAATAATTGTCATTTTTAATGACACCTGGAAGAAAAAAATCAATGCTTGTATAATATGAACATTGTTCCTGTCTCTTTACAATATATACCCTCCCATAATTCTCCCTATACAGTTGTTTTCCATCAGTCTTTCTCTCCCTAGCCCTGCCTCTTATTCAATTATAATGCTTGAATGAGTCACATGCAATATTTCCAGGCTACTTTTCCTTGCTCATGAAACTTTTTAACGAAACGTTAGCATTTGCAGACACCAGATGTTTTGACATAAGGAGAGGCAATATGCAAATTTTAATCCATGCTAGGAACAATAGCCTGCAGGCACCTTTTTCTTATTACATGAATCATATAGTTAACCACTGTGTGGTGGATTGTATCAGAATCCTTGCTATCCTGAGCATTCGACACTTGTCTTGTAGTTGCCAATTAATGAAACTGATGTATATTTAAGTTGATGGGTCAGTGATTTACCAACATTGCTTGTCATACTTCACAACTGGTACATCCTTGATTAGGCTGGCAGATTTGACACTGATTAGCATCAAATCTCCCTAAGTTTGCTTCCAATCGACATTATCTGTCCATACAAATGATGCTGACACTGAATTTGATTGGAAGTCTTTTGTTAATGTCATTGTCTCTAATTAAGAAGATAGCAGACTGTGTTTTTGTAATCTGTATATTGTGATTCCATTTTCTCATGCTATTTAACTGAATTAACATATTGACCCAACTCTGCTTACATACAGATCATTCTGTGCCTTCAAACACACTAAAGCTTTTGCATCATCAGCTCCCATGTTAAATTTTCTTTTCTAGTTCATCAAATTCAAAATTAATTGAATTACAAGTGTTAATTAGTCCCACTGTGTATAACACAATAATTAAAAGTCCAAAGCAAATAAATTGGTATATGTACACTCACATACCATGCTAAATAGCCTTTTTAAAGAGTATGAATTTTAAAATATGCAAGACTGCTACAAAGCTATTGCTAGCATTGTATTCCTATTTAATCACAATGTACCATTCTATCATATGTATAATCTTTAAATATATTCTAGAAAAGCATACATTTATTACCGGGAATTTTAAATGCTAAAATTCTTTCTTGTATTCATGAAACATGGATATCTTTTGAATGACACAATGTTGTGTAATTATCAGCAATTTCCAATGTATTGCTTGCTGAGATAAAATATTCTGTTTCCCTTAAAACTGTCTGTGGAGGAAGTTTAATATACTTAAAAGGGTTGGTACAGCTTCCTTATTTAATTATTCAGAATCATCTTGCCTATCAGCAATTACTACAGCATTTTAAATTGTTTTCAAAACTTTAAGAACATAATTAAAACAAAAAAGACAGGATTATATTAAGGGCATGGTACATAGTAACATGACCATGATGTTTTAGAATGGCATTGTGTATTTATTGTTCAGCATAGTGTCCACAGTAAACATACTTAACTGGTATTATTATTATGTGTCACTGGATATATAGCTTAGTGCCATTCTGACTTCATGCAAGTTATAAAAAGATCTATTTTACTTGGGTTGTAATTGTATACTTTAAATAAATAAAATATCAGCATGTATTAAAACTACTTTAATAAAAATTGAATCAGTTTGTAAAAAAGCATATTCTTTTGCATGCAGTTGCTTAAAAACAAGTGATTTTATTAATGTTAAAAATGGTAATTTTTATAAAAATGACTCTACAGTAAATGCAAGTGATTTACAAGCCTCCACATAATTTTAAATTACAATAATTTTCTTTTTTATATACACAGCCCTATTACAATCAAATGTTCTATAATAATGTTCTTAACATTAAGCAATGGAATTATTTCCAGTCATTTACAGTATATTATAAAGCAACAGGATTTTTTTCTTTTTCATTTTTTCAGTTTTTTAGAATCTTTATCTCTGCTGTAAGATAATTTAGGGCTTTGGTATTTTATCTCATTAGTATCTACATTTACTGTATGGATTAAATAAGAATATGTCAATTCTTTTTTTCTTAATTGAATATCTCTTACTAGAAAAAAGAGATAAATATCCAAAGATCCTCTTCCAATGAGTAATCTAGTTGTAAATTCCTAGGGCCTTCACCACATGAAAAGTACACATTCACCCAGTGGTGGGATTGAAATATGTGAACAACTGCTTCTCTGTGTTGATGCTGCTTCTGGAAGTCCATTCTAGGCCTGGGCAACAAAAAATTAGCTACCGGTTCTGCTGAATCTCACCACTGTACCTACCATGTTACCGAGCCTTAACTAAGTTCTTTTGAAAGCTTTTGGGATATTTTTCAAACATATTTGAACAACTACTCAAATATTCATTTGGCCTACCTCTATTTCCCATGTATAAGAACACAGTAGGAACGCAAATCCTACTTTCTTTGCATAAAGGACACAATAAAGATCTTTCAATACTTGACTTATATTTCAAATATTGGTAAAAAAAATAAATGCACTTTATTCAAATAAGACATTAGAGCAATTTGCACAGTACTCTCTCTCTCCCCCCCCCATCTCTTTGTGTGTGTGTGTGTGAGAGAGAGAGAGATGAGAGTACTGTGCAAATTGCTCTAATATCTTCTTTGAATGAAGTGTGTGTATGAGTGAGAGAGGCATAACATAGATGCAAAATGTACAAGTTTCTTTGTTAAAATATTCAGATTGAGATTTAAAACATGGATGCATATATATTGTAACATCATCAATAGAATTATACTGCAGAAAAATATGCAAGATTAAAAAAAAAATAGCAAGCACCTTAATAGGATCTAACTTATAATGGACGTATAATCCATTTAATTTCAAAATATTCATTAGGAAAGTGTCCAGCAGAAGGTTATTCTGAAACTGCCTAGATTCTTTGGAATAATTAATATTAATAATGAGTCTTTTACCATTTTTAAGTATTAGGCTGTATCAATCTAGGTCTTTGTTTATACGGTCTGGACTTTTAAAATCACTGGGTGATTTTATTCCCAAAATGCATTGGGACAATGGCACACCAATTTGTAATTATACAATTCACCTTAAAGTGATATTGCTGGGCACTAGACCCTGATTATGGGGAATAGGGCAGTCCAATTAAGTGAAGATAGAGATGTCTTCCCACATGCAACACGGTTTTATACTCCTAATGCACACTTTCCATGCTAATAGGTTTGGGACCCATTAGGATTCATTCCTAGTGAATAAATAATTTAGATTGGTAGGAAATATTTTCATGATCAATGTCAATAATTCCAGGATGTGAAGTACATTCTCTGAACTTGAACCTTTGTAAGCTATTGTGGATGTAGTATGATACATAGAATAATTTCTTGAAGTTGCCAGATATCTATTTTAGGATCCTGCTTCAAATATCTATTTTAGGGTTCTGCTTCTCATTTTCAATCATTCAAGCATCCTAAAATAGAACACATACCCTCGAGTTTTAGACTGATATGCAATGGGCTACCTTTGACCCCAACATTCTCTAACACCAACCTGCTTCTATACAATAGTGGAATAAAATTGCAAGGTATTGAATACTGTATACAGCATTCCTTGTAAATAAATAATAATGATACAAAATCTCTGATGGTTTGAGTCATCACTTCCAACAAGAGACTTATGAAAATAGATTTTACATGTGTTTCTACATAAAAAAGTACAGTGGGCTTTCTATACATTAACTTCCATGCACAGAGGCCAAAGAGAGACCAAACTTTTTTTCATGATTCAGAGACTTTGTAATGAACAAATTAAGCTTTCATTCAAAATGTTTGTCCTCTGTGCATGAAAAGCAATGTTCTCCTTGAATATGTATGCCCCCCCTTGTCTTGCCTGAGAGTAAAATCTTACTACTTTCTATAAAGTTGGAAAATTTTCTTATTTTTTATTTCACACTCAATCCTTTCCAAAATAGATTCTATCAGCAACCAACCTGATCATGCTGAAATAAGCAGCAGCATACATATAGCACTAGTAAAGCAAGGAAGATTTCCTTCTATTCTATCTATGGAATGTTGTTCTATGTTATACATCATCACCTGAACTGCAACTGCTCCTTCTGCTGCTTCCTTTTGATAGAGCAGGAGACACAGAAGATAAAAGAGGGTCTATCCGAAGTGGTGATATTGTATCATCTAGTAATATTTCTTCTAGTCTCTGTTCTTTTAAGGCAGCACTAAAAGACAGGTCTGTAAAGTGGGAGAGTGGATCAGAAAAAGCAGCAGCTGGGTCATGTAAATCAGCATCTTGCTCTTGAACCATGGCTAGGTGTTGAATATAGTCTATTGAATTCTCTTCTGGATATGCCTGTTGCCTCATGACCCTGGATGCTAAGTCAACCACACTGACTGAAGACATCATTGGTAGTCCATGGGCATGTGCTTGTATTTCTAGCTCCTATGTTAGAAAACAAAATATTTAGAGAGCAGGATTAAAAAAAAATCATAGGGATTCCATGCAACTCAGTATTATATCTGGTGCAGTTCTGAAACCTAGTCTGACAGTATGCTTAAAATGTAACATACTAATGCGACAAGCCTAGTTTTTTGTGTCTTTATAAAGACTACATAATAGCCATAATGACGAACCATGAACTCTTAGTATGATTTGGGAGTCTAAGATTCAAGCACAAATATAAATGCCTTGGTTCCATTTCAGGAACAAAAAGTCAGAGAGAAAAAATACTCAAGGCATTTTCCTTCTAAAAAATGGAAAATAAATTATGAGATAGTTCATAACACTTTATTTTGTAATGATAACATAAGTTGTATCATGATATATAAAATGGCCAAGTTGCAAAAGTAATTAATCTACGATTGGAAATCAAGATATCCATTTAAAATATTATCTTAGTGCAAGACCACTAAGTTTCCAAAAAGTCCATAAAACAATAAAATTATAATTAAATTATTATTTTATAATAGAATGATAAAAATAAAGGCTTAGAAGAAATTAAAACTGTTGGAGGGGAGGTTCAGTTTCTGAAAAAGGAAATTCTTTATGCACTGCCTTTGTGACAAAATATATAATCTGAGCTTCTTCACAATTTTTCTGGAAAATCAGTCCTTTCTGCAACCAGAATACACACACATCCATAAAATTGACAATTCTTTCTGTTAACAGGATTGTTTTTTCCTATCAGCTTCTTTAAATAGGCAAAATTGAAGAATGCTTCATTTTAAAGCTAAGCATTTTGCATATGAATTTGCATAAAATATTTCTTAAAAATAAATTCAATTACTGTTACAATTATTCTCTCAGCACAATACTCTTTCACTTTAATATCTCCCAACAATAGAAAGAGAAAGAGAGAAAGAAAAAAAGGGAAAAGAAAAACAGAGAGAGAGTCAAATATTTGAATAACTAATGAGTCTGAACTAAACATCTGTATAGAGTGCTAAAAATAAAGCTTTTATTCCATTTTTCTCCAAAATTTTCAAAGCAAAAACAAAAACATTTTTCTTCTTTTGCTTCAGAGTTTTCAGAAATATTAAATATCTGGTTTATCCTTTGTTACTTAGTACAGGTGAGATTGGAAACCTTTGCTTTCTCTTTATAAGCTAATGAAATTTTAGCATCATTCCTACATTGCTTATACCTTATAATTAATTGAATTAAACCAGTTTTAAACATTTATAAATCAAGCTGTCTTTTCCATAAAGTAGAAATTGATTTAAACTGTATATATGTATGCGTGTGTGTATCTTTCAATATTTGTAAACTAACCCAACTAGCAATACTGGGTACATAACAAATATTAAAATAGTATAATGATATAATAAACAAAAATAATATTATAAAATATTAATAATAATATTAACAATTTTAAATTTACTAATTTAAGAATATTAACATATACATATTTTAATAATCTAAAATATTATCAGGTGGTCTTCCTACTTTGCTTATAGATGCAATTCTGCTGGTAGAATGAATTCTTAATATCCTCCATGATACAGGTGACCTCTGAAGAAGACAGAAGTCAGATACGATACTGAGAAAATGAGTGAGAGGGAGTTCTAATGTATGAATAAAGAATGGTTGCTTAATATAACTATTTAGCAGGGCTTTTTAATTATGGGGAAGCAGTGATCGTATGGAGGCAATTGCCTGGGCTTAACTCATATTGGGTTCAAATCCAAAGAAATTAAATTATCTGAAATTATCAAGATCACATTTTTAATTCATGTAAAAAAAAATAATCAGTTGAAGTATGATCCTAATAGATATTCTATTTGAAATTCTTCACAAATTCCCACTGTCTGGCTTCTTGAATTCAACAGACCAAAAATAATCAAAGTGGGGGACCGTGACTCAAGTACATGTTTTGCTGCATACCTCTCAGAATTTTAAAATGCCCACAATTTCACATGTTGCACTGTGATTGTTTTTATAGAAACAATTATTGTTTCCAGTAAACATCTATTTACAATGTTATGAATATTCCAGCTAAAGTATTTTCAAATCCTCTAATTTCGCTGAGTGTTTTTTAATGCTGTGTTACTTGGAAGTCCTATTGATCTTACTGGAGTTTAATACTCTGTTATCTAAGATCACCATACCTTACAACACAGTCATATACATGTCTATTTAATTTTAATTTAAGCTATGGCAAACCACTTCTGAAATCTTGCCAAGAAAACTGCAGGGACTTGTCTGCGTTATTGTGGCTGATGATTATTTGCTTGATTTTGGTTGCACTATTTACCTCTGAAAATGAAACAGGCCCAAGTGGGTTTTGCTTTGAATTAAATACTTAATACTTAATTAAATACTGTGACTACACACTAATTCTCTTACAACATTCAGGAATGCTATCTAGAACCTTATCCAATTAAAAACTGTAGATCAATCACAGTCTATTATAGGAAGTGACCAGAAAATTACATGCTGCTTCATTTGATGTTGGACAATATACCCCAAAATAAAAGGTTAGGAACATTTTTCAAAGTGTATCTTAAGTTTCCAAGTAATTACGGTTTAGATCTATGTGTATGTGTTTTATAATCATTGAATACAGTTTGATGATGTAAAAGCTGTAGCAAAATCAAAAGATGGAGATAGGAAGAGGTTGGCTTTGAACGAGCATTTTTCTCTACAAACCTGAATTCGTAGCAACAGTCGTCTGTTAGCCTGCTCTAATTTCTTCTGTCTCTGCTCTAATTCTTGAGCTTTCTGTTGTTCTTTCTGTAACCACTTGATATATTCCACTGATGCCTTTAAAATAGTTCCTTTATTCCAGCGCATATCACTGTAGAAAGTAATGATAACCTTTTCACAATTGTGCATGTCAGCAAAATTTATAAAAATGTACAAAATCTTTTATATTAATATGAAATAATGATTTACATGATCATTATTCATGCTTAGATATTATTGCTTCTGAATGGAAATTTTAATAGAATAGTTAAAAAGCCCTTATATATTAAAATTAATCCCAGAATGAAAATAAATGTCAAAAGAACGTAATAAAGTGACTTTTTGTGTGTAAGATCTAAATGCAGATTCATGATTCTACTTTTATAGTCTTTATATTTTTAGTAAAAATGCTTTTGTTATTAACTTTGATTAAAATCTGTGTAGAATTCTCCATTAATGAACTAAGAACCATACATTACTGACAATTTAAGCATAAATTTCTGCATATAATTTAAAATTTATAACTCTTTTCACCTGATTTTCTAATGAGCATATTTTTATTCTTATTTGAATAAAAGGTTTTATATAATTTTGATATTCAATGTTAATAGTATACCAAAATCATAGTTTAGTTTTAGCAACAATTCCACATCATATTTTAAAACCCATATGATTAAAACAAACTGAAACAAACTTTTCTATAAAATACTACATGAAAATGCTTTGTATATCTAGGCTTATATGATTTGTCACTGTTAATAGGGAACTACTGACCCCAAAATGGCATTTATCTTATAATATTTCAAGTATAATGTTAAAAATATCTTACCACATGGGCCAATATATTATATGTAGATTATCAGTTAAATTGGAATGTGAAATTATCCATTAACTAACACAAAAATTGACTCCAGTAATCTGCCACTTTAGATGAAATGTCCACACTAAATATGACATCTAAAATTCCTGTCTGCTCCATTTTTTTTTTGTATTTTCTTTTTACTTAAATTCTAAATACAATGATAAAAATGACAGGTGAACTCACGGGTCATTAGACTTTGGAATAAGTGTGCCAAGCTCTTTGATCCGGTAATTAATGTTATACCTTCTTCTTCTTTCAACTATAAAACAAGATATCTTTATAGCAACAAAGTTGTTCTGTTACAAAACACCATACTCTCTTTCAAAATTCACAGTATTTCTACTTTGTAAAGCTTGAAAATATTTAATCTGTGAAAGCCATTAAATAGCTAGTTTAATTATCCTGAGACAACTTCTTTTAAAAAGAGAAAAATAATCAATAGCAAAATCTTTATCTTTAATGAAAGAACACCTAACTCTTCATCTAAACTATGCAGCTAACAAAGATTTTATAGGAATGTAATGTATAAGATAAATGTAACAATGTGTACCTCTAACATTAAGGCTGTGTGTTCAAATAATAATTGTGATTCTCATTTGATTTGACAATGAGCTAAAATTGTGAATCAATGCTCAAGGACCAGTGCTTTTATCATATCAAACAACTTATTTTGAAAGGCTGCAAAGAGGTGATAATACCATTCATGTGTTTGCTGTCATTTGAATGAAAATATTTATTTTACAATCTCATCCATATTTACTTAAACAAAGGTCTAGCTTTGATTGTTAAAATATATGTTTTATTCTTTTATAAATTATAAATCTTGATTATCATTCATGCTTGAAAATTTGGTGAAAAAACTGCCTAATAGTACATAACAAATATACTTTAAGTTTTTTAATTAGTTTAAAAATGTTTTTGAACGAACAGTACAAGTCACTTTTTGATTGTAAAATATCTTGTAGGAGAGGGAGAAAGGATGGAGTTAAAAGAGGAATCAGCTAAGAATCTCTATGTGGCCACAGGTCGAAGTCCAACCTCCCTTAATTCTAGTGATCCTTATTTAACTTTTAGCAGGTGAGAATATTGCATAGGCATGAGTGGCATTAAATCACTTTAATTGGACCTTCTTGTATGGACCTGATCTTTCACACCTGACATTTTTACATTTAATATCTGCTTGCAGCCATCCACTTGCTTCATATTATTATAGAACATTATGGCACAGTTAGTGGTCATTGTCACCAAGATGACTGTTCAGAAGTAAGAATATCAAGAATATTATTGAAATTATTTGACACACAGATATAATTTATTTGGAATGTGCAGTTTCATTTTAAGATGCCATGAAGCATGATGCATATATAAATTGCACGAAAACAATGGGAATAATGTACAGTCCAATTATGTTAACTTCACCAATTCATGCATAATTCAATACAATAGTATTAAGTGAAGTGGGATATTGGTTTCATTACTTAGTTTAAACTGGATAGGAAAATACAATTTTCCTAGATATCTAACCTTATAGCATAAATTTATTACAATTTATTAATGGCAAGATGATATAGGCTTCACACACAATTTCTGCAAATTGAGCATTCTGCTCTTTCTCCTAAAAATCCACACAGCACACAGCATAGAAGCAATAGGCAACATATCTAAATTAATCCAAGGCACTAAAGGACAATAATGCAGTATTATCAATATTTAATAATTTGGAGTAAAATCAAAAACAATATATGAAACTGAAATCCCAAAGAAGCCATGGTGGCACAGTAGTTAGAATGTAGTATTGCTGGCTAATTCTGCCCACTGTAAGGAGTTCAAACCTGACCAGCTCAAGGTTGACTCAGCCTTCCATCTTTCCGAGGTCAGTAAAATGAGAACCCAGATTGTTGGGGCAATATGCTGACTCTGTAAACTGCTTAATGAGTGCTGTAAAGCACAATGAAGTGGTATATAACTCTAAATACTAATGCAATTTCTAAATGGCCAAACCAGCAGGAACCATTATAGTTGGATAATATCAGACATGGACAAGTTTAAAATATGATTATTAAACAATACATATAAAAAGTGAGAAAAGATCATAACACTGACTGGGTATTTCATGGTACATGTAATGCAATCAGGATGCAAATCTTCTCCAATTTTTCTCCTTACGTATTTTATGCCTTCACTACCAAACAGGGAGATCTTGGTCCATCACTTGATCCATCACTCCAAATAACACTGTCCCATTGTTCCTCTGTCCAGGTAACATGGGTTTTAGCCCAGTTTAGTCTTTTCAATCTTTGAGAGATAAAAGTGGCTTTTTTTGTGGAATTCTAGATTTTAGGCCAAATTTCTGCAGTCTGCGCCGAACAGTCCTTGCACTCAACTTCACATTGCATTGCGCCATTTCATCTTGTATACACCCAGATGATTTTCTTCTGTCATGCAGGCACAGTCTCTTAATTCTTCTATCATCACTTGCTGTGGTGCACCTTTTCCTGCCTTTACCAGTGTGGTTTTGTAGTGACTGAGTCTCCTTATACCTCTTCAAAAACTTAGAAATGCCACCTTTGGTTAAGTTTCCACCAATTTTTCTTCTAATTTCTTTATAACTGTAGCCTTGTTCACATAATAATACTATTTTACATCACTTTCTGGGCGACTAGTCAACTCTTTGCACCATTACTTTAATTTTATTACGTTTTACAAGCTCACTAAATGAAAGAACACAAAAAAACCCCCAAACCAACTTGATAGAGATCACATAACACACTGACAAATGTCTTCCTATCAGCTTCAATACATGACATCAATAACTGAATCCTACTGTGATCTGATTGGCTCATTGCCAAAACAAGATGACACCTGATTGGCTCTCTAAACATTCATGATCATTGGCTACAATCAGATGAAGGAAAGCTACCTGATATCAACCTAAGCAAGTTGTGCTTCCTTTTTCTGGTTATTTGGCTATAACGTTCCATAGATTACAGATAATTGAACAAACTTTCTTGCATTACATTCTTGATTAAATTATCTTTCCAACGATATATAATTTTATGGTACTATTCTAAAAAAAGTGGTGTTATTAGCCATCAAACCTCAAATATACACTTTTCCCATAATATTTCCACAATTTTAGCCACTACTCTAAGCATAAGAAGAATGATAGAAACACCATCAAATGCATCCATACTTGGGCCATACCTATGATACAATACACTGCTGGAATTATGAATTGGACACAACCTACACTGGCCAATTTGGACTAAAAACAAGAAAGTAAATGATGATTCACTATGCATTACATTTCCATAGAGCAGGGGTGTCAAACTGCTGGCCCATGGGCCGGATTCATCATAGTGAAACCGCGCCCACCACGTTGCCGGCAATGGCAAAAAAGGCATGATACATCACAACACATCACCTGATGTTGTGAGTTTGACACCTCTGTCATAGAGATATTAATAGATGGTGTCTTCCCTACAGAAATGGAAAGTTTTACTTCAAGAAAAACAAACTGTCAAACAAGAAAACAATTACATAAAAGACAGCAAGAACAGGCACTGATGCAAATTTAAATTGGAACTTATTGAATGTATAGGTAACAAAATAATATAATAAAAACAAGAACAGAATATTGGCACGAAAAAACATTACATGGTCAATTTTTATAAAAGATTGAGGGGAAAATGGATAAAAGTAAAATCTGGCAATGAATTACAACTGGAACATTAAAAAAAGAAACGGAAGAGATGATTTTGTCTGAGAAATTGTGAGAATTGGTTTATTGTCCATTTCAATTTTTCAGGTCTATCCCCTTCACACAAAAAAGTTTTTTCAGTCTTTCTTCAACAATAACTCTAAAGTAAACAGTTATTTCCACAGTCTATTAACAATAGTAAATATTTGGGAAGTGTTAAATGTACTTACTGAGATTATGGTTGTCCTTTTTTAGTCTCTCTTTTGTGATTGTTTGTGTATCTGTGAAAGAAATAAAAATCTATTTAAACAGGTCATAGATTACTTTATATGAACAATTATCTTTTTACAAATAAGATTTTAAGAAAAGTTTTACCATCTCAGATTTCCTAATTCTTTTGCTACTTCCTGCTTCCTTACTTGTTGTTTACAGCATGTGCTGACTTTTTAAAAATATCATGCATTTTTAATTTTTAAAATTCTGTGGAAGCAGTATCCAATTTGTTGTACTTTATATTGTAGTGATAGAAAACTTTATAATACTTTAAAGTGAATAAAGTTTCCTATTATTATCTTGCCAGGCATAATCAGATTTGTATGTTGAAGAAAGAGGAAGAAAATCATCTCTTTGTTCCCTTTAAGTTGCACTGATAAACTGCATGGTTGTTAACATTCTTTAGTTTAATTGAATGAAAGTCTGAAAGATGTTACTTCATTAATTTGGTGAATGGCTGTATTATATACTCTTTAAAAGAGTCACTTATGATGACCTGGAACAAATGTAATGGATGATAATTTATTTATATCATGGGCCAGAAGTCAAAATATGTGCAGATCAATTTTGTTTCCTATAGTAATTACAGCCCTTAACTGCATGTGTCTAGATATAAGGACCAGCAAGGACTACCATGACTTTCATAATTAGGGATATTCATTTCAGAACAAATACAGTAGATAAAAATGTTTTGAACCAGATCATTCTGATTCAGGGAGGCTACTAAATAGAATGCTAAATGGCTAACAGTGTTCCCTACCTGTTCTCCACATTTCACAATTCATTACCAAGAGTGAAAACAATCACATGGATGGTTTAAAACCAGTTAATAAGAAATTAGAGAGTAGAAACAGTACACTGTGAAGGTGCCCAATGTGTATTAAATGTTTATTTAAATCACTTCTACTATGTTTTTATTTTGCATGATTACATTTGTTCTACAAACAGACAGACACTTCAGTCTTTGTTTAAACAAGCTTTTTAGTATGCCAAACTGTCAAAGCTGTATTACCTGTTATTTCCCTTTTAACTGGAAAATTAGAAGGACAGGAAGTATTGGTAAGACCCACATTGGCAGCTGTCATTCCTTGGTCACTATTGTATAAATCCAGAATGCTACTTGAAAGCTTTGAAAAACACAGAGAGTGAAAGAAAAAGACATAAATTAGATATGGAAGAATGAAAATAAATTCATGATTTTATTATGGGAAAGACATATATAAGTACTTAAGAACAAAATTCGATTTCAGATGCGTATTCATGTCTTAATCTCAACGGGAACTACATCTAAAAAACATACTTTGCCCTTATCATGTATAAAATAAAATTAAATGTTAAGGGTCAAATTGCCATTGTTCCATATGCAGAAACTAGGAGGAGGATGATTTGAGTTTTATATGCAGAATGATGCCTGATTATGGCACCTGATGTCTGATTTTGAATTAATGCCATAGCATATTTTCCAGTAACAAGATTACTGCTACTACACTGCAAATATGAGTTAAGTTGAAAGGGAAAATAACCTTGCTGATCTTACCTGAGACGCAAATGAATTTCTAACTATCTCCCTGAACTCACTTGCTAAATTGTTTGTGTTTCGTGCAGCATACAAAAAAGATGCAGTTATGCAAAGCATCTTAAAATATATCTGGATAGAGCATAGGAAACCATGTTTTGGGCAATTCTCTTGCAAAGGCATTAGGAGAAATTGGGTAGGTAATTAATTATCAATCTGCTATGTAGACATAAATTTTATCATCTGCTATTTGATTGTTCATTTCTGACCTTTAATATAAAATCCTTCCAAACATAAAATTAAGCTTGTATTTTGTTGGGATTTTTAAAATAACTTTCAAATTTGTAATGCCCTTGATTGATAGGAATAGTTGATTCATACAGAAAAACTAGAAGTAACAGCTTTTTGTGTGTCTGCAATTTCCCCCCATAGATAGATACTACATGATTTGGAAAGGGAACTGTTTCCAGGGTTTTAACTTGCTAGCCAACTGGCTGGCTACCCAGTAAACATACAATCAACCTTCATCTGCTCTTAACCCATCATAATCCATAAATACTGGAGTATTTAACTCTATATCCAAAGTAAATGTAAATATAAAAACCAATTAACATTGCAATTTTATTTGCAAGATCTGATGTTTTTATTAAAATGATAAAAACACTGTTGCATTGTGATACTTTCATGTCTCTGAATTTTTTACATACTCACAAATAAGCTCCATACACCTTAAAATGGTTAGCATATGCCATATTCAAATCTAATAATGTTAATAATATCATTAATCTAGATAGCAGTCAGAAGCTATTTTGGTGACTTTGGGCTAATATTACCTTTGAGTCTAACCTTCCATGAAGGATTGTTATAAAAATATATGAGGGTGGAAACTTGTGTAATTCATTGAGCTTTCAGGATGAAAGATAGGATGCAAATGTAATAACCAATAAATAAATATTGAAGAAAACATTTTTTTTCTTATATTTAAAACTTCTACCATTCCATCATATCTCAATGATACATTTTAATCATGACCTTTCTTCATCCCCAGATAATGACCAAGTGAAAAACTAGAGATGGAAAAACAAAAAATGGAATAAGCTGTCTTTAAGAAGAGAAAATGAATGAATATATTGAAAGTAGTAAGAATAGGAATAGGAATAGGAATAAGAATAAGAATAAGAATAGTGGGCCATATGTATCTTATAGGTATCAAACAGGACATGAACATTGCAACATCTATCTTGGAAACTGATGTTAAAGGAGATTCTGTCTCAGATATTGGATGAAATAAATAACCATTGATAACCTTTAAGATTTAATGTAACCTTTTTCAATCCATCCCAAAATCTAGTTTCTTCTATGTTTTTAGCAGCAGACTTCACACATGTATTTTGTGAAGAAAGGTCCCTTCTTTGTCCCAACTTTGCTGAAATCAGCTTCTTTGGATGACTACCATTTTTTTTCTCTATACGTGTATGTATTTTCTATCCTGAATTTGAAACATGCAGCTTTGTATACAATTTATTCAACAAATCTTGTTCATTATTTGTCTTGATTCAGCAGTTTACAGTTCTGCTGTGATTTTTAGCAGATTTTTTCAAATCATAAAAATCACCTGTTTTTATTCACATCTTTAACATATGGTCAGTGTCCCTGAGATATGCAAATTTTAATGTAAATATTTACATAATCTTTTATGGATGCTGCATAAATTTCCCAATACAGATTTTTTAAATGTAAAAATATTTTTAACAATTAATTATCCTCCTTTTTATAGGCAATATTTAAAATATACATTTTACAGTTCAAAGAACTTGGGGTGGGGTAGGTTTTTCTAAAAATAATATCAGACATTAGAAAGACTATGTTAAATATTCTCCTGGGTGGAATTTATTTTGGCAGATCTCAGTAATCAATTCATAACTGATGGTGAATTACTCTTGGATCTATCCCTGTAATAGAATGGTGAATGAGAGTGGAGAATGAGGGAAAGAGATGCTGCTTAGGAAGCCATCAGACAATAGAGACAGGTGCCCCCAGTAGCTTAAAGGTCAAAGGAAGAAACTTATGAAGGGCCTGCCCTAATGGATCAAGTCGTTTAAAGAAACAATGGGAAGTGGAATTTTTATAACTTCAACTTGCAAGCTTCTGTTAATGTAGCCATAAAATAAAGCAGAATTAGCTCATCTAGTCTTGTTTCATGTTTGGTTTTTCTGAGATGGCTGACAATACCCTAGTCTAGGTAAACACTTGTTCAGTTCCTAAACACTTGTTCAGTTCCAATGTACTATATGTTGAACTTCAGTGTAAATATATCAAATGTGGAGAATCTTGGTAATTTTGATGGAATCAGGTTTAATGGACTAGCATACATTCCATCAGCTACATTAAGTATTGCCCTAAATTATCAATAATATGTATAATGTTGGGACGCCAAAGGAATCAGGATAGTTACCAAAAAAATGAAAAGAAAATATGAATATGAGCCGAGGTGGCGCAGCAGTTAGAGTGCAGTACTGCAGGCTACTTTAGCTGACTGTGTTCAGCAGGTCAGCGGTTCAAATCTCACCGGCTCAAGGTTGACGCAGCCTTCCATCCTTCCGAGGTAGGTAAAATAAGGACCCAGATTGTTGGGGGCAACGTAAATATATATATACATTGCTTACTGGTGTACACTGCTTAGAGAGTGCTTGCACTTAAAGCGGTATATAAGTCTCATAAATAAATAAATAAATAAATGAAATTATATGAAAAGAGGAAAGGATACAGTGAACATTAAGACGGGAGTTCTGATTATAAAGTTAACATTATCGTAGGAAGGTTAATTTATTAATAACTACTGTACATATTAGAGTTTCACTAAATGTTCACCATACATTTGTGAATCTGAGTGTAAAGTAAGCGTTTGTATGGTCTGCCAATTTAAGACAATACTTTATGCATTTGAAGGAGTGTTTTCCAATTTTGTGGCTGCCATGGAGAACAGGCAAAAATACATCAAGAAATAAAATAACAAAAGGTACATTTTTTGTAGTGAGCATCAGGTAGCACTATCTAACTCTAAGCTATATAGAGCCTTTAGTTCAAACCCTCTGCCAGGTGAGAACAGCAAGAGTTTATTATTCTCTCTTAGCACGACCAAACTCATTAGGTTTTTGCAAAGATTCAGTGATGTATACACTGCTTTCAAAAGAAGAATGAGATACTTATCATGCTGACAGCAGGTCTGACTTGATGCTCTGTTTAAAAATGTTCTCCAGAACTAGATATCTTCTTAATCAAAATGGGAAGCAGGAGAAGGAGGAGGATAAAGAGATAAATGAAAATACCTATTCACTAATTGAATCATTCTGTTTGGTTTTCTTTCTTATATTCCATTCTTCACATTTAAAATGGAATGAGGGACTGAGTCTCAAACTAAATGGGCTGTAGAATATCTATGTGTCAGCTATTACATCTCAATTCTTGGAATACATCTACATCGTATTGATTTTTTTCTGTTATCTCTTTCTGAAATGCTTGCAGCAATGTACAAATAGGAATCAAAATCCTATCTGTAGGCCTTTGAATAAAGCAGCAACATCTATGAAAAAAATAGCTAATATACAGATAAAAAAATTGGTCACGATTTCTACAGTATTATCCTTATTTTATTTTAATGAAAAAAGCTAATGTAAACTCTACATTATTACAGTAATCAAAGATTGACTAATGGTAAAAAGCAAATCTGCAGCCAATGTAAATTAGCTTCTTACATACTAAAAATATTCTATAAAATAGCTGTCATGCTGAAACTACAGACATACACTAAGCAAGTCATGAAATGTAGAAAAAGGGTACCTTTCGATTCATATTGTTTTCATACCTGTGGCAGTAAACTATTCAACCAAACTACGTCTCTTCTATTTCCCTCTCCCCTCTGACAAAGCATTGTGCACAATGCTAATATCCATGTTGAATTATTAACACAGCAAATGGTTAACCAGACATCTTTAGACAATACAACTGTAGAAACATGAAGAACTCACTAACCAAATTAAATTTCAGATATGCTCTGGTAATAGCTAATTGAAATAAGAAAAAAAAAACATTTTTGTATTTGCATTTTATTTGATTGAAATATGAAGGGTTTTTTTGTGTATGCCCCTGTTATATGCAGTCAGGTAGAGATTATGATGAATATAATCAAATTTTTGTCATTCTTCTCATTATCATCACCTTTTTAAAAAAATGCCTTGCTTTTTTATTTATATAAATAACTCAACAAAGTATCAAATATATCTAATGTCCCTTCCTCCTTCTATTTTCCCCACAACAACAGCCCTGAGAGGTAAGTTGGGCTGAGAGAGAATGCCTGACTTAAGTTACCCACTGTGTTTCATGCCTAAGGCATGGTCACCTGGTGCCTTAACCACTAGACCAAACTGACTCTCAAAAAAATTCAATGTGGCTCTTTTGGGTCCCTTAGCATAATTTTACAAAGCTATTTAGTGAAGTAGATGAGATGAAAAAACAGTATCCAATATTTCAATAATTTTATGAAATAGCCCCAGTGACTTTATTTTTCTTCATGTCTATATTTATCCTATTTAAGATATAAGAACTCTGTTGGATCAAGCCAAAGATCAATCTACTGGAGCAACCAGATAACTATAAGACATTAGTTCATTAGTGGCCTCTGCTTCTATCTTCTTCTTCTTGTGCCATATCCGTTATCGGACGTTGGCGATCATGTTGGTGATCCTGTTTTTATCAGCAGCCGTACGAAAAAATGCTGCTATTGATATTCTTATTTGATCAAGACATGTAAATTGGTGGCTTTCACTATACCTTGAGATAAGAAAATTGATAACTGATAAAGTATGTAAATAGTTATTTCCTTTTGTCTGTTATGAAGAAGGATGATCACTGAGGAATCTGTCCGATCTTGACTGCCCAGTTTGGACACTTGGGATCAGACTTTGATCTTTGGTCACAAAGCTCATTTAGCTATATCTGTCCAGTCTTGGGTGATGCATATTGGGAGCTAACCAAAGATAACACTTCTTTCTAGCATGCATATTCCAGAATAATTCATGACTTGTTTTCTGAATAAGTAACTTCCTAAATGGCATTTGGGTTAGCTTGGATGGGTCATTTTCTTGACTATCACTTTGATTAACTGTTAAATTTCCCTATATTGGTTGTTGTTAGTTTACCTAGCTCAGAAGGTATTTTACTACAAATGGTTTGATTTATTAATAAGTTTGGCAGCAATATCTGTTAAGAAAGGCCTTGGAAGCATTTTAGTACAATCTCTGCACAGAATAGGAATCCTCAGATAGTCTACACAAATGGCTGTTCTACTGTTGTTTGAAAACCTCTAGAGATGGGCATACTCTAGGACACAGGTCGGCAACCTGCAGCTCCGGAGCCGCATGCGGCTCTTTGAGCCTTCCCCTGTGGCTCCCAGCCTCCTCTGCCATTTGCAGAGAGAGACAGAGACAGAGAGAGGCAATTGCGCTTCCCTGCTTCTCTCTGTCTGTCTGTGTGTGTGTGTGTGTGTGTGTGTGTGTGCTTCCCTGCTTCTCCGTCTCTCTGTCTCTCTGTCTCTCTCTCTCTCTGTCTCTCTCTCTGTGTGTGTGTGTGTGTGTGTGTGTGTGTTTGTGTTTTTTTGTGTGTGTGTGTGTATGTAAAAGAGAGTGCACTCACAGTGTTCTCCAAGGAGCTGAAACGCTTACTGGGTGGAGCTCCTCCCTTTGCTGCGTCTCTGCAGGAAGCAGGAAGCAGGAAGGGCAGGAGAGAGCTAGCTAGCCCAGCTAGGCTGACTCAGGAATTCTGGGAGTTGAAGTCCATGAGCCATAAAAGAGATGAGGTTGCTTACCCCTGAGCTTGTTGGACAACAGCTTGAAGCCAGCTTGCCAGGTGAGCAGCAGATAGGAGGGGGGGGAGAAAGAGAGAGAAAGAAAGAGAGAGAGGGAGGGAGGGAGGGAAAGAGAGAGAGAGGAAAGAGAGAGAGAAAGAAAGAGAGTGGGGGAAGAGAAGTGGCAGACCAAGGGCGGATAGAGAGGGAGGGAGAGAGAGAGAGAGAGAGACCCTTTTGACATCTAAAATGAAGATAACACTGCATATATCCTTTTTTTACCTGTGTGTGTATGTAATTTTATTCTCTTAAAGCATTCTCTTGGTGATCATTGTTTTAATAGTATGGATATTCCCAAGAGTGATATTTTTACTTTTATTTTTAATGTGTGTGTGTGTGTGTGTGCGTATGTATATGTGTGTGTGTGTGTGTGTGTGTGTGTGTGTGTGTATATATATATATATATATATATATATATATATATACACACACACACACACACACACACACACACTGTAATAAAGGTAAAAAAGGATATATGCAGTGTTATCTTCATTTTAGATATCAAAAGGGTTTTGCGGCTCCCAGTATTTTGTTTTTGGTGGGAAACGGGTCCAAGTGGCTCTTTGAGTGTTTTGGGTTGCCTACCCCTGCTCTAGGAGATATGTTGTTCCACTGCTTAATAGCTCTAGCAATTATAAAATTATTCCTTGAATTTGGATTTGTCTCTGTAAATCTTCCTTCTGTTGTGCTATTCTGGGATATCACAGAGAATAAACACACACCTTTTTCCCTGTGACATCTTCCAATACTGGAAGACATGATAGCAGAAGACTGCTATCATGTCTTCCCTTAGTGTTCTATTCATTATGTAATCATACTTATCTACAACCTAACATCTCTACCTTTCTATGACCCCATTTGTAATCTGGTTTCTCAATCTCTACTCACCTAGTTTACTATAGGAAACATAATTGTAGCAGTCACTAACCACGCTTACATTTATACTTTTATCATCTTAAGGCAACATACCTGAAACAGCTGTCAGACATTGAATCTACAGATACATCACATTCATATCATAAATTCATACATTCAGTTATAAATAACCAAATATTCTGTATTAAGAATTATTTTGCATCTATTTGTGAAATCAATCCTGTTTGGGCCATGTTAAAATCATGGTTGCTATTTGTCCAGAAAACTTATTTCTACATTTAGTTAATTCAAATTTTAAAATTGCTTACTTGTTTAATTTGTTCACCTGCTAATTTAACTGCTTCTAATTTAACTAGTTATCAGTTACAGTTTGTCTCAACTGAGCAGCACTCAGAGCCTATTTTTAGCCTATAATTAATTAGAAAGTATGGGGCATAGGTGGTGACAAAATATTTGGTTTGCTGTTAATTGCCAAGGAGAAAATTTAAAAAAATAGGTCTTCAATTTAAACTTCAGACCCACCGATTTAAAATGCAACCATCAATGACAGTGCTTCAAAAGTTTAAGAATGTAGTGGTATTTTCATTAACAATGCATATGATAGAAAAATGCATTTTGTGGTTCATTTTAATTAACTAAAATAGATTTGTTCAATGTTTGTTTCATTTTTCATTTTACCTTTATTCAATTTAATTAACAACATGTCCATGTCTTTGCAGATGAATGATCAAATATGCATTGACTATGGACCTTTTAATGCAAACTGATCCACTGCCTCTAATTCAACTACCCACACAATAAAATAAAACTATCAAAATATATTTCCCATTCTAAACTGGAGAAGAAACAGTACAGCTTTGTGTATTCTATTTGGCCTAGCCTATATTAAGCCTGTTCACAAACAGGCTGCGAGACTGTCTTATTAGCTGCAAGCTACAGAAATGACCTTGAAGTAACTTTAATTGTTTATTTTCAATTCTCTGTGATTTAACTGCCCATCTACAAGACCTTTCATCCTCAAGGTAACACTTGTCTTTTTACCAGGCAAGCAAAAATGCTGAGTTTGATTAGATTATATAGTAAGCAGATGGATGAGGCAGACAATATTGGAAAACCAGAACATCCAAGGAGAATAGTGTTCAAGCTAGATAATGGAAACATAGCAGTGATATTAACTAGATAACCTTTCAAGAAATAGGTCAGCAGCTGATATGTAATTATGCTGTGGTCCTTTTCTTCAAACTAGAACATACAGTGCCACAATACTCGTTTCAGTGCTAGATTTCTGATCACATGAGTTTTTAGCTGATTTCCAGTAGAATAAATGTATCTTGGAACAGGACTGACTTTCTCATAATGTAAAATAAGATATTCCCTTAAGCCAGACTTTAAGGTATCTTCTCAACTAGCAGCTCGTAGTTATGTATTGAGAACAATTCTATAGCAGAATATAAAGAAACTTGAGAGTGATTAACCCAAAAACTGTTGTGGCTATCATCTTGGCTTTTTTAATCCTACCTCTCAGGCATTCGTGCTAACATCTTAACCACTATACTATAATGATCTGAATATTTATTGCAATGAATATGAGAAGACCACATCTTGTCAATATGGAATTTCTCTCATTCTACAAAAAATGAAGCATTCAATCCATATTAAAACTCACATTTCAAATAATTGTTTGTGGAGATTAAACTTTTAAAGGACATAGTCTACAATCTCAATTAGATAGATCATTTCAGAGTAGCAAAACAAAGCAAAGCAAAACCCTTCTAAAATGGCATCATAAATTAGCAGTGTGTCATTAATACCCAAAAGATTTAGTGATCAAATGTTTTCTCTTCTTTTTGTCCATTCTTTTTAAAAAATATATTAAGATCTTAATTTTTCCACAGAAGAAAGAGATATTGACTTTCCAAAGGACAAATATATAGCAAACAACAAAGGAGGTAAAGCATAATCAGGCTTGCAAGAATTTGTTGTTATAGCCAACCCCAATAAAGTATAGTTTTAGTCTTTCTGTGGAGTTGATATCCTGGCTTAGTCTACCTAGTTGAACTGATATCAATCCTTTGCAAAAGAATTCTACACATTAACAGTGGGTTTTTCTGTAAGTGGTCTGTGTGTTTGTGATTGCTGTACAATTTGTATAATGATCATTTTTATGCCAAATATACATTTGGTCATGTGGTAGGTGATTTGCATTATATTAAAATGGGGCCATAAAATGCATCTCCTAGACATATTCTAACTGCAGAATATCATATGTATTGATTAAAGCTTACTCCCTTTTATTGCACCTAGCCTTTAAGTTAGAAACTTTATAACTTACCCAATTTGTGAAATATGAGGGTATATTTTGGGTACAATACTAAATTAAATGGATTAAATGTTAATAAGGAGAAATAGATACTGCCAACAACTATCAAGATTGCTAAGAATGTCATGCCAACTCCTATGATACTGAGATATACATTTTTAATAATTTGTGTAGAAATAAGCAACAAGAAACGTATCATGTTATTATCAGCAATAAATGCAAAGTAAAAAGTTGAATGTCTATAAGATGCTAAGGTGCCATGATGAAGAAACACAGGCAAAGATCACTCCAAAAATGTTTGCTTGGGGGTAAAGGGGAGGCACAGTGAATGTCAGGGTTGGGCATGCATGCATTCTATGCTGAAATAAATTATATTGATTTAAAAGAAATAAGGTGACCTAGTAGTTTGTTCTTTACATAGCAAGCAAGCATTTATCAACTAAATTCCAATTTATGACAAGTTTTATCTCAAACAAAAATGTTGTATAAATATTTTATGTACAAATTAGGTAGAACAAAACACCATGGCAGCTGAATCATTTTAAAAGCCTAGTTACTTCTGAACAAATATTAATATACAGATAGATCTACAGTAGGAATACACTAGATGTCAGCGAGAGGATACAGACCACACTGAGATATAAAAGCTCTATGAAATCACATCCTCACCATAAAATTACACAATTATATCTTACTTAACCGGAAAGATGGTATTAAAATATAGTTCTGCTTGAAACCACCTCCTCTGAAATAAAAGAAAGATGAAGTCATTTTGCATGTTAAAGATGAAGTGGCATTTCTTGAAATGCTCATCTGCATATGTCTCACCATACACATGAATGCTATACCAAATAAGACAGCAAGCTTTGCTAAGAGACAAGGAAATACTGTACAACATTCTTGGGTAGTCAAAATAGATTCCATGTGCACTGTAAAATATGGCATGCACTCAATATACAATGTCTTTCCACATGCTATCCAGCTATATTTCAGCAGAACCAGAACTGAGGGAAAAGCTTCACTTTCCATTGCTGATAATGCTCATCTATGCACAGCATATGGATGCACTATTTCTTTATCCTCAGTATTAGTGCATTTAGCAATTATCAGATCAACTTGAATGTTCAGAACATTTGCCAATTCACTAAAACCAGTGGGAGCAATACTAAAAGATCCATACAACTTTTCCTGTTATTTGCTAGAAATAGTTAATTGCAGTACATTTGGGGAGCACAGCTTATATAAAAAATAAATTTATCATTTTTCATATTTATTTATTTAGGAAATGTATTTGCCACTCATCTCATATCTAATCTCCCCTCTTGAGAAATTTACCTTAAATCTTTTCAGCAAAGGGACAAACGTAATGGTATACCAAACCAACTCTTCAGTTCTCATTACTCAGCCCTATTGAATCATACTATATAGCATTCATTATACTTAACTAAGTAAATGGTTATTTTTAAAAACTCAGTATGGGCACTCTATATAATTTGATGCTTGTTTTTCTTGTTATTTTTTGTTTTTTGGCAAGCTTGTACTCATGACATACTGACAGTTGCTGAAGCTGATATACCAAATGACCTTTGATTCCTCCTTGGAATTTATGCCTGATCTAGTGTAAAATGTGCTTGACAAAGTCATTTGCCTTGATGTCTTGTTTAGCCTTTTCCAATCAGCTAAGATTAGTGATAGAGGTGTTAATATTTAGTCAGCTCCTTTCCCATCAAATATGTACTCATACTCATGGTAATTACTGACTAGAAATTGATAGTATCAACAACATTACTTCAGGTGCCATAAAGATCTAAATGTAATATTTGAGCATAGGAGTTCAAAGTAGCTAGACTTCAATTTCTGGTGAGACAAGAAGAGACAATTTTGATTTTTATTAATTGTTCATAAATGTTGAAAAGTTGGATAGAGAGAATTAGAATTTTTACTAAAGTATTATACTTAATTACAATTTATATATAGGAAAGTGTACTTCAATATTGTTATATTTGACAATAGTAAGTTTCAACAACAATTGTTAAGTCTGTAAATATATATTATATACCATTCTTGTCCATATTTTTTCATACCTACGGGTTACTTAAATGATTAAAATCAACCAATACGAAAATAGCAAGGCATACATTTTCTTGGCAATAATTTATATTTTCATAGAAAAATGCTATCCTTGCAAATAAAAATAAAATGCTAAGGAATTTGAATCATGCATGTTGTTTTGCATGAACTTTTTCTGAAAAAAGTAACTATAAACTGATGAAATATTAAAGGCATTCTAGAGAATAGATGAATTCACTACCTCACTGGTTATAATATAGTTTTACAACTTTGAACAATACAGCTTTCTATGGCACACATTTACAATTTGTATTTGCAAAAGATAGTTTGAGTGCAAGCAACACATTTTACCTGGTTATAATTCCAAACTACAGTTTTCTGACCCACATTTTCAATTGTTCTTATGAAAAAGTATGCCAATTACTTACCACTCTTGGCATGAGCAGTGGTGTTTCAGAGCAACTTATCCCTTCATCATTAAAATTTGATTCCATGTTGATTATATCATCAATAACTTCTTCCATCTAATATAACAAGAATTGCTAATGAGTGAAAATGAATAGTTAATAGAGAAATTTACAGTACAATCCTATATAAGTTCATGCTAAAAGAAGATCAATGATACATATACTGAGTGAAGTAGAGAACTGCAGTCGCAAAGAACAAAAGCAAATTAAAAATAAATAATATTTGGTAAACCTGTCTCCTCAGAATGGTCTGAAAGAGCACAATGTCATGATCCTTCTACAATTAAATGGAATGGTTCTTATACACTATGTGAGTTAAAGATCACCTGGAAACAACATGTAAGATTTTCTGAGTTCTTTGAAGAAAGAACAGAGAAAAAAAAATATCTACCACTTAACCAAATGGTTACTTGTTGATTTTGGGGAAAAAAATCAGAATACTCATTTGAGGAAACAGACAATGAAGTCTCTGAAATATGATTTGTCTTCAGCCAAACAAATTGATTTCATTTATTTACTGATTTTATCCTATTTCCTAATTATCTCTAATCTGCTAGAATCATCCACGTGACTAATCCAAAATGCATTTCCTTCTCTCTCAGTGGGATACACATCAAATAGCCAAAATTATATTGCTGTTTATGATCCTAACATCTTATTAACTATTTATTGACCTTTTATTAGCTAGAATCATTTATGTGACTAACTTACAGTGATAACAGAAATAGTAAATAAGAGTAGGTAGACCAGATGGCAGAAATAATGGTTCTGAACATTTTAAAAATAAGTGAATAAAATTAAAGCATTTAGGAACAATTTTCTATCCCTGGAATATCAATATTTTGGCCATGAAGCTAAGGCATGAGAATCTCAACAATTGAAATAGCTTCAATTTGGTCAAAAAAAATTATTCCTTAGTAAAAGGCATGGAGCTTGAAAATGAGGAAGGACACATATTATTGCTTTACTCTTAGGAGTAAAGGAACCTATTGCTTTATGAAACTATTTCCAAGAAGTGATTCATTTCCGTCTCTGTCCAAACCAACCTACTTCTTCAAAGATCTGGACAACCCTATGGTCTACATTTGCAGAATAGGAGCTGTTATATTATTAAATAATATGCTTATAAGTATGCAATGCAATAGTTCTACAACCCTTATTTGCTGAAACAAGAGATACTTATAGTATATTTACATGAAAGAAAGACTACTTTTTTATGAAATGCAAAGGAAGTCTCAAATGAAAATATGGGAAAACAGATCAAATAAGGGATGTTTCTCCCCACCACCACCTTACTTTTCAGAGCAAGCGGGGAGCACTGACTTAAATTGAAGACATCATTCTTTTAAATAAAAGTAAAAAAAAACCTCCAGTAACATACATGAACCCTAACATTTTTCCCTTGCACATATGTTGTTCAGTTATGGTTAGATTCCTTGAAAAGAGGAAAATCACTTCTTAGCATATCAGTTACAAACACATCATTAAGCAGTGATGATACGGTAATGAAAGGCTTGTTAATGATGATGCATTGCTTGTTGATGTCCAAATGAAGTTGGATACACAATGAAGTTATGATTTTTTAATGTGCAAGCTTTACGGTGCAATCAATAAAATTAATGTCTGAAATCATCCTTCCTTAATCCTATTTTATTTAAACAACAAAAGCAGAACAAACTGGAGCACTGTTCTTTTTGTCAACTCCATTTGGTATAATAGCCTGCTCTAAACTAATCTCACAACTTTAAATCATACCCCATTTTCATGTTCTCCTCCAAGAGTTAGTATCTTGGTTATTGGACTTTCAGGAATGCTGATATTACTAGTAGGTGGCATATGATCACTCTTTATTATAGGCGTAGATCCTGAAGAAGGTACAGATTGGGAATGAGGCAATAATAGAGATTGGCTAGATAGCTTGGTTTCACTTGTCAGGAGTGGTTTCACTTGATGCTGTGGAATTTGCTGAACGTGATACCTCACTGGATTTTCCAGGTGGGATTGAACCTGAAAAGAAGGGGAAACATTCCTGAAATGTTACTTTTTCTTTGTAAGCCTGATATATAAATTTCTGATATGGAAATTTGATAGCAGTTATATTTCCACTTGAAATCTATATCCTTTGAATGTCAGTACAAGTAGATCATCATTGCTATTGCTTGCATCAGAATTATCTATGCTACATTCACAAAACAATAAGAAAATGCTGGTATTTCAAACCATTTTTCCTTACTCTCTAAATTTTTAAATTTTCAGTCACTATTCATTCCACTGTTGGTGGAAATAAATATTTTGAAAAGACAATTAGGCATTATTTAATATATCATTACCATGCAACACAAAACCTTGTCTGAAATGAAACCTATCTACACAGTTATGTCCCAACAGAAAACATTCCCAAAATGGGCATTACATTAACAAAGTAACTAATTAATAAGCATCTTTTCTTAAATTAGCTCACCTGATAGCAAGAGCAATCTGTCAAATGAGGCATTTTCAAATTTACCACAGATTATCCAGGAAAGTATATTAGATGATGAAAGTCTGACTTGACCAATACAGTATTCTCAGTGCTTTGCTTTAGGACTGACAAAATTTTGTGCAACCAAAGAGGCGTTATAAAGTTAGTGGTCATGCCCTAAATGGCTAATTGTACAGTCCATCCTTTGATTGTGCAGATTGACAGCCACAACTTCAAATAATACTCATTTCAGAGCCTCTCCACATTCCTACTATTTATCTACTTCAAGGATATAGGCTATACAAATATGTACTGTTACATTCAGCCTCTGGCTTTCTTGAAATATTCTAGTGAGACTAATGAGAAATTTCTTCTAATTTTCTTCCAATGTTTCTTAAGATTTAATAATACTGAAGCTTTTGTGTATTATATTTTAATTTACTTCTAAATTAAATGACTAATGAGAAATTTTTTCTAATTTTCTTCCAATGTTTCTTAAGATTTAAATAATACTGAAGCTTTTGTGTATTATATTTTAATTTACTTCTAATATTAAATGCAGTACGCAGTTCTAATCCTAGTTTTAGTTAATGTAATGTAATGTAATGTAATGATTTTTCAAGCAAGTTTAAGTAAACTCACATTCTTATACTAATTTTTCAGATACCCATTGCTTCCTCAGCTATGGTTATTTTATCTTGCTTTTACTTTTTTTTAAGTTCTATCCCTTTACAGGTAATTATGACAAAATTTTAAATGAATAAAATTGCAAAAAAAATAACTCAGAAGCGTTAAAAGTGAAGTTTAAAGATATTCATCTCATTTTCAATCATCTACAAATAAAATTGCATTTACAAAATAGAAAGTAACTATGCATAGGTCAGAAAATTCTTTTAGTGGTGTTTCAGCACTTCAATTTGACTGGATCATGCTGCCAGTGAAGCTGTAACTGATTCACAATTACAGTTGAAATGTTCATTGTATAGTTTATGTAGCCAAATAAACAAACCATGGCTGTTTTAAACTATTATAATATGTGCATTCACTCTTTGATTTAAAGATATTTCACATGAGAAAACATGTAATATTAAGCATTTGAAATCAGACATTATTTTTTTTATTATTCAGTCTGGTCTGAATATATCTGGATTATATCTAGATGTTAGAAATTATATGCACGTTTACTCAGAAATAGATCTATCCATCTGCATTATTATTATTATTCGTTAATATAACTGTAACCTATTTGTATTATGAAATACAATCCTGATTAAATATTAAAAAGAATGTTTGCAACATCCTTTATTTTCAATTTAACATTTGCTCACCATCATATTTCAAGAGTATCCTGCTATACCATTCTATTCAGCCTTCCTAAATTCATTTTTATCTCTGCACAGCATTTCATTTACATCAAAGAAATTTAAGTGATCTATCTGAAGGACAACTGACTCCTCAGAACTAATAGTAATTAATAAGCATAGGGTACCTAATCATATAGAATGGTACATTAATGAAATGACCACCTTAAACCACATTTGATTTCTCCAATATTTATTCTTAAAAATATAACCTTCAGAGAGCATCATATATAAGTTTAACTTGAAAACTAAAAGCATCTGCATCACGAGTTTCACCCTTTTATGGAGGCACAACCAAAGCATTTAATTTCTTTTTTCATCTTGGGATTTGAACATATATTGTTAGAAAGGTCCAGTCCCTTGATTATTAATAATAAAGCAGACCTTCTTTCATTTCATCAAGATGCAAGAGCTGCTCTGATGCTTTTGGCATTGTGAAAGTAGAGGGTAAGGCACTGAGGGCTTTTGCTTCTTTGTTTCTGATTTTCAAAGGAAAGAAAAAGGATTGTCCACTTTTAGGAGACATGCAGCAAATGCTAGGATCTTCTGTCTGCTGATATCTGCTGCTCTACATGGTAAAGTTAAAAGTTCCCTTGAGTTTTCAAACTTTCAACATGGAAGTATTTATTTATTTATTTATTTATTTATTTATTTATTTATTTATGAGACTTATATACCGCTTTAAGTGCAAGCGGTGTACACCAGTAAGCAATGTATATATATATATATATTTACATTGCCCCCAACCATCTGGGTCCTCATTTTACCTACCTCGGAAGGATGGAAGGCTGAGTCAACCTTGAGCCGGTGAGATTTAAACCGCTGACCTGCTGAACACAGTCAGCTAAAGTGGCCTGCAGTACTGCACTCTAACTGCTGCGCCAATAGTAGTTTGCTATTGCCTTCACAGCAGCTGGCAAAATCTCCACTGATTAAGAAAAAGGCTAAGCAGGGCAATTACAGTTAATTCTTGAATTAGACAGTATCAGAAAAGGCCGGGGCTGGAAGCAACACTGGAAAATAAAATAAAAAAATAAAATTCCAGCAGGATGATTACTTCTACTTTGATATAAAGAAAACTATATGATCATGTTCATGTGGTTCTCCAGAGGTTAGTTTATATGGTCAGATTGCAAATATTATTGCTGAGGGTTTTTTTTCTCTCTTAACCCTGAAAATAGAATCTTCTTTATATTCATCTTCATCAATAGCTACATTTGGATTCTGTCCTGTTCGGAATAAAGGTTATTGTGTGTAAAAGCTTTGAAGTTTAAACAAAACATTCATGTGACATTAAATATAGTTATTTATATTAACCTTTTGACATCATAATCTTCAACAAACTTTGAGGGAAATGAAAGTAACTGAAGAAACAACTATTTTCATGGTTCTCACTACAGCACAGGCTGCTCAAACTGCATTATTGAGCTGTCTATTTTAGTGTCAAAATCTAAAAATAGTTCTGGCATCTCTCTTTCTCTCTTTCTTTATCATAGCTGTTAGGCATTATTAAATCTTCTTGTATTATAGTTCAAGAGGAACTATCTTTAGACCCTGAATTCCTTGCAATGTTTTAGCACTAAGACTGACAGCTAGTAAGTCAGTTTAAAGCCAGAATAGTTAAATAATGCAATGTTCAACTTAGTTGGAGAGAATTTGTGTTCAAAGTCCTGAGCTGAATAGATATTGATGGACCAGATCTACAGTACTTTCTAGACACCACATGGATTTACTTATGCCTTCCATCATATATCCCAGAGTGATTTATAAGAAAAATAATTAAAATTACAAAATAAAAGTACAGACCAAACCTAAGATTTTAAAAAAATCAGAAAAGCAATATGAACTAATAGGAAAGAAGGAGGAAAGGCACCCTGTGGATTTTACTCTGCTATGTTGCCAACTATAGGGGCTGGCACTCATCTCCATTTCAATATGAACTAATAATCAGTATTAAACTTGTGCTTGATTAATGCAGTAAAGCAAATAACCTGATTAACATACACATCCAACAATATTTCATTCACATACCCTTCTTTCCTTGTACATAGCTCTAACTAAAATCTTAGCCTTGTGCTGTAATTCATGCTAGCAACAGCTACTATTTGGAGTTTACATATAGCAGGAATTAGAAACCAAAGTCTAATTTCCATAATTTCAGTTTTCACCATCCCAAAATAGAGACCACTTTAAGGTAAGACATCTTTAAAAGTCTATGCAGGGGAAATATTTTTTTCAATCTACTGTTTATATGTATGATGTCTACCATAAGGGATGAATGATTAACTTTTTTAAAGAAATCATATTTATTTGTATTTTTGTACATACTTTTAATAATGTACTATAGTACTATATATAAAAATCAGTTTTACAAGTGTATTCAGTTGCTGTGCTTACTTGTTCAAGAAGAAACTCTAGTACACTAACTACTTGCTTCAAAAGGCAGAGGGAATTTACCCCTTGTTTTTCTCTAAATTTTTCCCAGGAGATAAGAAAAAAGAGAATTAGTCCTGCGGATAGATCTAATAGCAGCTCTGAGGGGTCCTTGGTGATCCCTGAGCTTGATTGTTTTCTTACAGACATTTCATTACTCAAACTAAACATTATCATCAGCATCATCAGCAGAAGTAGAAAAGGGAACTAGGGGATCAGCCATATTGGATGTAATTCTCACTAACAGAGATGAAATGATAGAAGACATTGAATCTGCAGGAACCTTAGGGGGGAGTGATCATGCGATATTGGAATTCAACATTATGCAAGCATGCAACAGAACATAGTCAAACTAGAGTCTTGGACTTTAACAGAACTAATTTCAATAAACTTAGAGAGTGCTTGGGAAGGATTCCATGGATGAGAATCTCCAAGGAGAAACAACTGAAGAAGCTTGGGAAATTTTGAAAACTGAGATCATAAAAGCCCAGTCTAGCACAATACCAACGAAGAAGAAAAATAATAGCTCTCAAAAGAAACCAGCATGGCTGCATAAAGAACTCTCTGATAAATTGAAAGATAAAAAGGACAAGTATAAAAAGGGCACATAACGAAAGCAGAATATCAGCAAATAGTCTGAGCCTGCAAAGATGAAGTGAGGAAAGCTAAAGCTCAAAATAAACTAAGGCTTGCGACAAAAATCAAAAATAACAAAAAAGGAAAGCTTTTTTCAACATGTAAAACACAAGAAAAAAGTCAAGAAAATGATTGGTCCATTAGTGGGAAAAAGTGGAAAGAAGATGACAAGCAATAGGGACAAAGCAGAATTACTTAACTTGTTTTTTGCAATCATCTTTACACAAAAGGAAAAAACAGTCCAACCTATCAAAAACAGTACCATAAAAAACAGATTAGAAACACAAGTTAAAATAGGCAAGAAAATGGTAAGTGAGCACCTAGATGAGTACAAATCACCAGGACCAGATGGATTACATCCCAAGGTTCTGAAGGAACTGGCAGACATGAACTCAGAACCACTGAACTATATCTTTCAAAGAGCCTGGAACACTGGGGAACTACTGGGAAATGGTATAGGGTTTTCTTCCTGAGCAGGGGGTTGGAGTAGATGAATTCTAAGGTCCCTTCCAACTATTATTATTATTATTATTATTATTATTATTATTATTATTGTTGTTGTTGTTGTTGTTGTTGTTGTTGTTATTATTATTATTATTATTATTATTATTATTATTATTATGGATCATCGCACAGTCAGACAGATGTTATCTTCTCCAGTTCTTTCTCGTGTATTCTGCTGTCTCCAGGCACTGCCACGTCCACTATCCAGACTTTTTTGTCTTTCTTATCAACAATTGTTAATTCTGGGGTGTTATGTTGTAGGTGCTTGTCTGTTTGAATTCTGAAGTCCCAGAGCAATTTAATTTTATCATTTTCTATGACTTTCTCTATTTTATGATCCCACCAGTTTTTGCTTACAGGCAAATGATATTTTTTGTAGATCTTCCAATGTGTCATTTTTGCTACTTTGTCATGCCGCTGCTTGTAATCAGTCTGTGCAATCTTCTTGCAACAGCTTACCAAGTGGTCCACTGTTTCTTCAGCTTCTTTGCATAGGCAGCACTTACTGTCTGTTGCTGTCTTCTCAATTTTGACTTTATATGCATTTGTCCTTAAGGCTTGGTCTTGTGCAGCCAGAATTAGTCCCTCGGTCTCTTTCTTCAATTTTCCTGCTCTTAGCCATTGCCAGGTTTTATTATTATCTGCTTTCCCAGCTATTTTTTTAATGTATTGGCCATGTAGTGCTTTGTCTTCCCATGCTTCTATTCTGTTCTTCATTTGGTCTTTCTTGTAGGCCAGTTTGGTCTCTCCAGTAGTCAGTAAGCCTTCCTGATATACTAATTTCAGTGCATCTTCATCATTGTTCTTCAGATATTCTTCCAAAGCCATTTTTTCTTCTTCAACCATCTGATGTACTTGTAGCATTCCACACCCACCTATTTGCCTTGGTAGATAAAGTCTGTGTAAGGACCCACCCCACTTTGCATCTTAAGAAGACAGAACTCTTGGAATAATTCTTCCAACAGGGATCCTTTATTAAGAGAAAATGGTTGCAGGCATTCTAGACAGGACTTGGGGTTCAAGCTCTCCCATTCGAGGTTTTAAGGGGTTCCCCAGTAGTCCCACCCAATCACCCCCCTCTTCCAGTGACAGTTTCAGGCATCACAATCCCACCCCTTTTTTCCTTTCTTCCGTCTGGATGGAGACTTCAGATAAACTACATGAAAGGTAAATAGCCTCCTTTGTTATGATAAGGCCTTTTGGTGCTAACCACATTCAAACCCTTTGAAGTTGTACCAAAGGAAGTGAGGGCCATAAAGCCCCTTTGTTCACCCCCCTCTCTTTCTTTATGGCAGAATCCAGAGAGGGCAGAAATGGGGTTTTCTATAATTGATAACTGGAGATGAAGTATAATTGGATTCTGACATCCGGCCCCCCTTAAAAATAAGAGAGATCCACCTGAAAGAAAACAAAACAGGTATAAAAATTAGTCAGGCTTGTTAGGATACTCTGTGTGAAACTTCTTCAATAGCTTCGGGGCTCTGACATGACGTTTATGGACCCACTCGTTTTGTGAGGGAGAGAGGTGTTTCCAGGCAACTAGGTACTGAGTTGCTCCATGATATCTCCTAGAGTCAAGGATTTCCTTTATTTTGAAGTGTTGTTCGCCCTCCACCATGATTGGAGGTGGTGTGGGGGGGGGGATTTTTGGCCGTAGAGGTGACTGATGCTCTCTTTTCAGCAAGCTACAATGAAAAATTGGGTGTATTTGCCTGAGGTTTTTGGGTAATTCTAATTCTACTGTTACTGGATTTATGATTCTTTTAATTGGAAAAGGTCCTATATATTTTGGTCCAAGTTTTTTACAGGGCTGTAGGTACTTTAGGTATTTTGTAGATAAGTACACCATTTCTCCTATAATGAATGGTGTAGGCTCCACCCTTTTTTATCGGCTTGTGCTTTGTATGCCTGCCTAGCTTCATCTAGTGCTTTTCTAACGATTGGCCAGGTGTTTTGTAGTTTTTCCATCCATTCTTTCAGTGAAGGGATCATTGGTTCGTTTGGGGTTAACTCTGGCATGGGGTTGAAACTTTGACCGGTGGCTATTTGAAAAGGAGTGTAACATGTGCTGGAGTGGACTGCATTATTGTAGGCAACCTCTGCAAAAAGGAGTAAGTCTGCCCACTCGGTCTGCTGGAAACTAAGAAAACATCTTAAATATTGCTTAAGTGTGGAGTTCATTTTTTCAGCCCCCCCCATTTCCTTGTGGGTGGTGGCTAGATGTCAGTCCCTGAGTGGTTCCTAAGAGGGATAAAAATTCCTTCCAAAATGCAGACATAAATTGCACCCCCCTGTCAGAGATGATGCGTTGGGGTGCCCCCATGCAATCTGTAAATGTGCTGGATGAAAAGTTTTGCTAAGGCTTTTGCAGTGGGAATCTTTTGGCAAGGGATAAAGTGCACCTGTTTGGAAAACAAGTCCGTGACTGTCCAGACCACAGTATTCCCATTCCTTTCTGGCAATTCCACTATAAAATCCATGGCTATTACTCTCCAGGGGGCTGAGGGACTTGCCACTGTTTGCAATAGTCCTGGCAATTTCCCTTGCAACCTCTTTGCCGTGGCACATTTTGGACAACTGGCTATATAACTTTCGATGTCCTTTTTCATGGATGGCCACCAAAATTGCCATTTAATTAAATGTAAAGTTTTTACAAATCCAAAATGCCCTGCTGATTTTGTGTCATGGCAAAGCTGCATGAAAGTGACTCTTTGACTTGTTGGTATATATAACTTTTCCCCTACCCAAGGCAACCCGTCTCTCATTGTGCACACATTTTTGTTTTTCTGGAACCATTCATCTGTTTCCAAACTTTTTCTGAATTCAATTCCAGTTTGGCTGTCCAGTTGTGGTTTTAATTTGGCTTGGGTTCTTGTGGTTACTGGTGCTGCCAGTTGTACTCTGCCATTATTGGTCTAGACTCTGTGGTTCGTGCGCTGTTATATTGGGGCATGCGAGATAGTGCATCTGCCAGGAAGTTCTTTCTTCCTGGTAAATGTTTGAGCTTAAATTGGAACTGGTGAAAATGCTGGGACCAGCGGGCTTGTTTGGGATTGAGTTTCCTGGACGTTTTCAGGGCTTCCAAATTTTTGTGATCAGTCCATACCTGGAAGGGGATTTTGTTGCCTTCCAGGAACTGTCGCCACGTGAGTAATGCCCAACGTATCCCATAAGCCTCCTTCTCCCATACGGGCCAGCGCTGTTCTGTTTCCGTGAGTTTCTTGGATGTATATGCACAGGGTTGCAATACTCCTTCATTGTTTTCTTGTAATAGAACAGCCCCCACTGCCACATCACTTGCATCTGCCTGTATTACGAAGGGCTTGTCCATGTCTGAGTGCCTTAGTACTGGTTTGGCAGAAAAAAGTCTCTTTAGTCTCTCAAATGCTGCTTGGCACTCCCTTGTCCATGTTAGTGGCTGGCTAGGTTTTACTGAGGATGCTCCCTTCGTTTTTAGTAAGTTAGTGAGGGGCAAGGCTATCTGGGCAAATGAGGGGATGAATTGGCGGTAAAAGTTTGCAAAGCCCAGGAAACTTTGTAGTTGCTTTCTTGTGCGGGGTGGTGCCCAAACTAATACTGCTTTGACCTTCTCTGGGTCCATTTCAATGCCCTGGGGGGATATGCGATAACCTAGGTAGTCTATCCTTTCCTGGTGGAATTCACATTTTGAGAGTTTGGCATATAGGTGGGCGGCTCGCAGCTTCTTTAAAACCACTCTAACAAGGTTGACATGTTCCTCTTTTGTTTCAGTAAAGATAAGAATGTCGTCCAAGTAAACAAGGACCCCCTTAAACAGGTGCTGCCTTAGAACGTCATTGATTAATTGCATAAAGACTGCAGGGCCCCCTTGTAATCCAAATGGCAAGACTTTGAATTGATAGCACCCCATGGGGCAGTTAAATGCAGTCTTCCATTTGTCCCCTTCCTTAATTCTCACACGATAGTAAGCTTCCCTTAGGTCTAGTTTAGAAAAATTTTTCCCTTTCGATAGGTGTGACAGCATGTCTTTCATGAGGGGTAGAGGGTATAGGTTGCTTTCACTGATTGTATTCAGGGCCCTATAATCCACGCATAAGTGTAAAGAGCCGTCCTTCTTCTCTCTAAAGAGGACCGGGGCAGCCACTTTAGGCTTGGCTGGCTCAATGAAACCTCTCTCTAGGTTTTTTTTTAATAAATCTTTCCATTTCCTCCTTCTCCTTTGGGCTCATGGAGTATAATCTGGGCTTCGGGAGTTTTGCTCCAGGCTTGAATTCAATGGTATAGTCTGTGGGTCGGTGGGGGGGGGGGAGCTCATTTGCCCTCTCCTCACTGAAAACTTCAGCAAGGTCTCTATATTCCTCTGGTATTTCTGTTAATCTTTTTTCCTCTCCTATGGATGCTTTTTCTATTCTTGATTCTGGTAGCCTCCCTTGGGGTTTTAAGTCCATAGGGTCCCCCTTCGGGAATTTGATTTCTGTCGTCCTCCAATTTACCCAGGGGTTCCATTTTTTCAACCATTCCATCCCTAGAATCATTGGGCATTCCATGCCTGGGGTCACCACAAACGTTATGTCCTCTTCATGTTTGCCCAGGGAGAGGTGTATTGGTAGAGTGGCTAGGGTAGCTGGCATCCCCCCTGCTATGGATCCATCTAACTGGCCAAATGAGATTGGTTGTTCCAGTCTCCTCGATGGGATGCCAAGATTACCCACTAGTGTTGGGCTAATGAGGCAGCGGGTGCAGCCAGCGTCTATTAAGGCTTTCACCTTCACAGCATGAGGGGGTTTAATATAGTCACTGTCTTGAGGATGGGTGTGATGTGTCCACTTACCAGGGGTTCGCCCTCCGAGATGTCATCTGAGGCATCCACCAGCCCTGTGGTGTAGGCTGGAGTTCTTTCCCCTTGGTGAGCAGAAGTGGGGGGTTCTACAATTTCCATCATTCTCATGGCCGTTTCTTTTGGCTTAGCTGAAGACTTTCTGGATTTGTTGATTGGGGATCTGTCTGGGTTGTGCTGGGGGGCTTTGGAGCGGCATTCTACAGCCCGATGCCCTTCTCTTCCGCACTTGAAACACCCCATTTGCTTCTTGGCTGTAGCCAATGATTTCACCGGTTCGTGTGTCAGCTCAGGCAGGGGGCGGCTCCATTGTTTTCCTCGGCGGTGTCTCTTCAATATGTCAATCTCTGCTTCCTCTGCCAAGATGTACCATTCCTCAAGTTGGTATGGGTCCCCTCGGGGCAGGCAAGCATCATATAGATCATAATTTAGTCCGTCTTTGAAATGGCTAAGGAGGATGTCTTCTGGCCAATTCAGTTTGCTGGCAATGGTCCGGAATTCTTGTGTATATTCAGCCACCGGGTGTTTGCCTTGCCTCATCGTTTTTATCCTTTCACGGGCTTTGCGATCAGCCAGGGGGTCTTCAAATCGTCTTCTCAAAGAGGACATGAAATGGTTGAAGTTACTGAGTTCTGGGGCATTGGAGTCATGCAAGTTCACCACCCAATCTGCAGCCGGTCCATCCAGGGCAGATTGCATGATCCGGATGCGGGCTTTGTCGCTGGGAATGTCCTGCCCGTATTCCTCCATGTAGCTGAGGACTTGGGTTAAGAAAAACCCCAAGCGTGTTGGCTCCCCTTTGAATTTCACCTCCAAAGGTGGACGTCTTGGAATGGATCAGTGCCTCCGTTGTTGGTGGTAGTGTCTTCCGTCCAGATTGCCATCTGTGGTCCGGTAGGGGGTTGGGACTACTGGATCAGTAGATGTCCCCGGGGTTGCAGGTTCCACGTCCCCCTCGGTGTCACTCCCTTTACGGCTCCAGGAGCTGGGGCGGCCGTACGGCTCAGGATTCTCCTCTCTTAGGGAGCTGAGAGTTCTCTTCATCAGGTCAATAGCTTTCTCTAGGATCCAGTCTGAGTACGGTGCCCAGCTTTCTCCCTCTTCACTTGCGTGCAGGGATTTCTCCATCTCCTGCTTCCATTCTGGTTGCTTGGTCCCCCGTCTCAGGGTCACCTTTCTTGATTCCTTTCCCCACTCACTTTTCTTTCCAACGCCCATTGACCAGTGAGGCTTGTGGTCCCATGTCTCCACCACTTCTTCTCCTGAGGAATCTGACCTCTCGGATCCCAACATCTGACAAGGTTCCAATTTGGTCAGCGGCTCTCTTTCCAGGGAGTTTTCCCCCTCTCTTGCTCCATTGTCTGACATGGTAAATTTTTGCAAAATCCCCCGGCAAGGGTCTCCCTTCCAGGTGGATTAATTTTGCAAGTCCTGTCTAATGTAAGGACCCACCCCACTTTGCATCTTAAGAAGACAGAACTCTTGGAATAATTCTTCCAACAGGAATCCTTTATTAAGAGAAAATGGTTGCAGGCGTTCTAGACAGGACTTGGGGTTCAAGCTCTCCCATTCGAGGTTTTAAGGGGTTCCCCAGTAGTCCCACCCAATCACCCCCCTCTTCCAGTGACAGTTTCAGGCATCACAATCCCACCCCTTTTTTCCTTTCTTCCGTCTGGATGGAGACTTCAGATAAACTACATGAAAGGTAAATAGCCTCCTTTGTTATGATAAGGCCTTTTGGTGCTAACCACATTCAAACCCTTTGAAGTTGTACCAAAGGAAGTGAGGGCCATAAAGCCCCTTTGTTCACCCCTCTCTCTTTCTTTATGGCAGAATCCAGAGAGGGCAGAAATGGGGTTTTCTATAATTGATAACTGGAGATGAAGTATAATTGGATTCTGACAGTCTGTCAATGTCACTGCGTGGATGAAGGGCATGATTCATTATCATTATTTTTCTGGTCTTCCTATCCATTGCTTTTAGTTCTGCTTGAGTCCAGTCCACTATTCCAGCTGTGTACCTAATGACTGGGATTGCCCAGGTGTTGATTGCCTTTATGGTATTTCCTCCATTGAGTTTGGACTTTAAGATCTTCTTCACTCTCTTGATGTATTCACCTTTAATCTTTTTCTTGACTTCAGTGTGCTTGATGTTGTCAGCTTGAAGGATACCCAAGTATTTGTAGTACTCTTCCTCATCCAGACTCTTAATGTTATTTTCGTGGGGCATCTTGATTCCTTCAGTTTTCACTATTTTTCCTTGTTTGATAGTAAGTGTGGCACATTTGTCCAAGCCAAACTCCATTACAATATCTTGGCTATATATACGGACAGTGTTGAGCAGCGATTCTATTTCAGATGATGTTTTTCCATACAGCTTCAGATCATCCATGTAAAGGAGGTGGGATAGTCTGGCAGATGTTTTTGATGTTTGATAGCCATGTCCTGAGTTATTCAGTATTGTTGACAGAGGAAACAGTGCAATAACAAATAGTAATGGTGATAATGAATCTCCTTGAAATATTCCTCTCTTGATATTAACCTCTCCCAGCTCTCACCCTTGATCTGCAACTGTGTCTTCCATTGTACCATCGATCTTTGCACAAATTTTCTGATGTTTCTACTGACTCCTGTTATTTCTAGGCACTTGATTATCCAGTCATGTGGCAGAGAGTCAAATGCCTTTTTGTAGTCAATCCATGCCACATTCAGGTTGGTCTTTCTTTTCTTGCAGTTTTCCAAGATCATTTTGTCTATTAGGAGTTGATCTTTTGTTCCTCTGCTATTGGGGCGGTTTCCTTTCTGCTCAGGTGGAAAGAGATTGTTTTCAACTAGATGCTGTTGTACTGCATCAGCTACCACACCAGTTAGTAATTTGAAAGTTGTTGGTAAGCAGGTAATTGGCCTGTAGTTACCTGGTGTTGCCCCTTTTGCTGGATTTTTCATTATTAGGTAGGTTTTCCCAGTTGTTAGCCACTTTTCAATTTCTCCTCCTTGTAGTATATTGTTGAACTGCTTGGCAATGAGTGGGTGTATAACAGTTAGATGTTTCAACCAAAACCCATGCAGTTCATCTTCACCTGGTGCTGACCAATTTTTGATTTTCCTTGCTCTTTTTTCTACCATTTTTGTTCTTATTACTAGTTCTTTCATTTCAACTTCTGTTTTATATTATTATTATTATTATTATTATTATTATTATTATTATTATTATTATTATTATTATTATTATTACCACCACCAGAGGACTGAAAAGAACTGATGTAGTTTCCATCTTCAAAAAAGGAAAAAAAATAGATCCAGGAAACTACAGACCTATCAGCCTGACCTCAATACCTGGAAAGATTCTGGAAAAGAATAATCAGGCAAGGAATCAATGAACACTTAGAGGCAAACAAAGTCATAACCAAAGATTTGTCATGTCAGACAAATCTTCTTGCATTCTTTGACCAGGTGACAAAATTAGTGGACCAGAGGAATGTTGTGGATGTAATTTACTTGGACTTCAGTAAGGCATTTGATAAAGTGACAAGTGACTGTCTGTCAGGTCCTGGTGATTTATATTCGTCAAGGTCAGATAGGTGTTCTCTTACCATTTTCCTGATTATTTTAATTTTTGTTTCTAGTTTGTCTTTTTCAGTGGTTTTTTGTTTGTGTGTGTTGGACTGTAGTTTCTTTTTGCGTAAAGACTGATGTAAAGTATGAGTTAAGCAGCTCTGCTTTTTCCCTGTTGCCTGTTATTTCCTTGCCATCTTCTCTCTTTATGGGCTTGCAGTTTTGTAGACTTTTTTCTTGTTATTGATATCTTGGAAGAAAGTTTTTTTATTATTTTTTATTTCTGTTGCAAGTGTTTGTTTGTTCTGAGCCTTTGCTTTCCTGATTTCATCTTTACATGTTCTGGCTGTCTGCTAATAATCAGCCTTAGTTATGTGCCCCTCTTTCCATTTTTTTGCATTTGTCCTTTTTGTCTTTCAGTTTGTGAGAGAGATCTTTGTTAAGCCATGTTGGTTTCTTCTTGAATTTCTTGTTTTTCTTTTTCAGTGGTATTGTGCTCGTTTGGGCTTTTATGATCTCATTTTTCAGAGTTTCTCATGCTTCCTGAGTTGTTTTTCCCTTTAGAATTTTCATCCATGGGATCTTTCCTAGGTTCTCTCTGAGTTTATTAAAGTCAGCTCTTTGGTTGGATTGTTTTCTATTGTTAGTGTTTGCATTATATTAAATTCCAGTATGATGTGGTCACTTTCACCCAAGGTTCTGGCAACTTCAACTCCCTGTTGGAATATTCATGAACAGGAAGAGTCATGTGGTAACTCAGTCAGCCAATGGGAAGAAAGTGCTACTGAGTCTGTGCAAAAAAATTATTGAGCTAGGAGCTGGATTTCCAGTCTCAAGGTTTTGTCTCTGGTCTGTCTCTGTAAGAAGGCTTCATTGAGTTATGTTGCTGTAAAGAAGAATGGTATTATAAATATTTTTATATAAATATAAAGTTATTTGAATCAGCTAAATGCAGTCAACTGTGAGTGCTTCTGATTTATTTTTCACCAATAGAGAAATTAAAATTCTCTAACAGGTTATGGGCCCAGAGCTTACTAAGGACTGCATTGTAATTTAAAGCTGGAAGAAATTGCCTGTGTTTAGAAAGTATAAGAACAAGGCAGAATTAGCAAAATGGCTGCAATAGAATTTAAAGAAAGCTGTGTGCCTCATTTGGGCCAGAAGAATTACATTGTGTGGGCTGCAAAAATGGAATGTTTGCTGAAAGCAAAAGAGCTGTGGTATATTGTTGAAAATCCACCACAAGTATTTGCAGAAGCAGATCAGAAAAGCCATGATCAAGCAATGGCTTATCTCATCTTGAATTTAGGTGATGAACAATTTCTAAATCTTGCAAATTTAAAGACTGCAAAGGAGATTTTGTTGAAGTTGAGAGCTGTGCACGTGAATGTTTCTATATGCAATATAGTGCAATTATCAAGAAAACTTTACAGGGCCTGTTTGCAACCAGGTGAATCTGTGGAACAGCATTTAAATAAAATGCAAAGTTTATTTTTGGACTTAGAACAACGTGAGATTAAATTCCCTGAGTCCCAGAAGGTTTTATTGGTGTTGAACAGTTTAGATAAAACCTGGGACACAGTTTCTGCAATATTTGAGTGCAAAGAAGAGCAAGACTTACATTTTGAGGCTTTAAAGGCATGTTTGCTTAATGAAGAGGAAAAACGCCATTTTAGAAGTAGCCACGAGGAGGAGAAATTCCTGAGGAGGAGGTCCAGACTGCAAGTCTCCAGAGGAGAAGAAACAAGCAGATCAGACCCAGACCAAATTGCAACAAAAGAGAGATTTTGCAAGCAGAGAGCTTTACAAGTAAAGAATTGCTACATTTGTGGAGCCAGCACACATTTGCAAAGGAACTGTTTGTAGAGGAACTGTTTGCAGAAAAAGACATTTGTGCAAAGAAAAATGTTTTGCAAAAGGAACATTTTGGTGTTGCAAAAGTTTGCAATAGAAACAACAGAGACAAGTGGCTAATAGATAGTGGGGCAAGTCAAACAATTGTTAATGACTCTGAATTATTTTTAGGTTTGTTCCAGTAGCACAAGAAGCTGTGGCTTTGGCAAATGGCCAGAAAGCAAAAGTCATTGGAAGAGGTGATGTAAAAATTCCATATTTGGAATCAAAGTTTACCAATGTGCTTTGTGTACCTGAGATGGAACATAATTTGTTAAGTGTGTCCAATTTAGACAAACAAGGTTTTGAGGTCATTTTTGTAAATGGGAAATGTCTCATCAAAAGGAATGGGAATATTTGTGCAGAAGGCATAAAGGAAGATAATCTATATGTATTGCAGGGACAAAAGGTTCAATGTTCCCATATATTTATGAATGTTGCAGAGCATGATTCATGTGTTCAACTTCTACATAGAAGACTTGGCCATGCAAGCTTTAAAGTTTTGCAGCAAATGCAAGATTTTGCAGAAGGACTAAATTTGAAGGGATGCAAAACATATTTGGACTGTGCAGTATGCAAAGCATCGAAGTCAAAGGCATTCCCAGTTAGTAAATATAGCAGAAGACAAACAAAAAGAGTTCTAGAGCTGGTTCATGCAGATCTGGTGGGACCTATGCAAGCCAGTTTGGGAGGAGCAAAATATGTACTGGTAATTGTTGATGATTATAGCAGGTATTCATTTGCTATTTGCTTAGAGATAAGACAGAGATGCTACAACAATTCAAACAGTGGGTAAGTTTTGTAGAGAGAAGGTACAGACAACAAGTTGTCAGTTGCAAACTGACAGAGGTATTGAATTTATGTCAACTAAATTCCAACAATGGTTGGGGCAGTTGGGGATAAGACACAGACATACAAATTCTTATACAGCAGCAGAGAATGGTGTAGCTGAAAGAAGGAATTGTGTTTTGCAAACAATGAAAGATTCCTTATTAGAGGATTCTGGTATGAGCAGGTCATATTGGGGAGAAGCCATATTGACTGCAAATTATATAGTTAACAGGTTGTGGAGTTCCTCCATTAATAATACTCCAATGCCATTCTATATGGGAGAAAGCCATCACTGACACATTTGAGAATTTTTGGAAGTACTGCATGGGTACATATTCCAAAGGCAATCAGAAGAAAGGGACAGCAAAAGGCAAGAAAGCTCAGGTTTGTGGGCTATGAGCCAGGGTCAAAAGGATATCGCTTTAGCGATGGAAGTAAAAGAGTTATAATTTCAAGGTCTGCTAATTTTGCAGAACAAAATTGGGACAGAATTAATGCAAATTCTGGGTATGTCTCACTTAATGATGGTGATCTGTTTAGTGACAATAATTCATCTAATAATGAAAAAATCATTATTGAAGATGTCAATGTTCAGAGAGGAGAGGCTGAACAAGACATGAAACCAGAAAGACTTGAGACACAGGAGCAGTTAATACTACGTAGGTCAGAGTGATGTAATAAAGGAATTCCGCCTGACAGGTATTCTGCTAGCAAGGTAAAGGTTTTCAATGTGTGGTATGAGCCAAGAAGTTATAAAGAGGTGTTGGCATTACCAAAAAACTGAACAAGAAAAATGGAAGGAGGCCATGGATAAAGAGATGAAATCCATGGGAGACCATGAAGTATTTAAATCAGTGACTTTGCCACAGGGAACCAAAGCTGTGGGTTGTAAGTGGGTATATAAGAAAAAGGTATTGCCAAATAATGATGTACAGTATAAGGCCAGGTTAGTGGCACAAGGTTTTTTGCAATTAAAGAATGTATTAATAGGTCTGATGTCTCTTCCTGTCATGAAGGGAGGGGTGTTGGAATATTCATGAACAGGAAGAGTCATGTGGTAACTCAGTCAGCCAATGGGAAGAAAGTGCTACTGAGTCTGTGCAAAAAAATTATTGAGTTAGGAGCTGGATTCCAGTCTCAAGGTTTGTCTCTGGTCTGTCTCTGTAAGAAGACTTCATTGAGTTATGTTGCTGTAAAGAAGAATGGTATTGTAAATATTTTTATATAAATATAAAGTTATTTGAATCAGCTAAATGCAGTCAACTGTGAGTGCTTCTGATTTATTTTTCACCAATAGAGAAATTAAAATTCTCTAACACTCCCTCTATCACTTCTTCTCTATTACTAAGAATTAAGTCCAGTATAGCTTTACATCTAGTTCCCTCCTCCCCCTTTTGAGTGACAAAGTTGTCAGCTAGGTTGGTTAGGAATCTATTTGATCTCCCACTTGCAGCAGAGTTTGTCTCCCAGTTGATATCTCAATAGTTGAAATCTCCCATTACTAACTATAGTATGCTTCCTACATACGTTTGTTAATTGGTTGGCAAAGAGTTCATCTATTTCTTCTGATTGGTTGGGTGTCACTTTTTGTCTACATTCTGGGGAGATTTTATCTTTGATTATGTGCATTTCTATAGATATGTAGTGTTCTCTTAGATATAGTGCAACTCCCCCTCCTCTTTTTGTAGACCTGTTTCTTTTGAACAATTTGTATCCATCTCTCAGTCCATTCCATTCATCGGTTTCATCCCACCAGGTTTCTGTAATGCCAACCATGTCATACCCTCCCTCGTGTACTATTGCTTTTAGTTTGCACTGTTTGTTCCCTAAGCTTTGAGCATTTGTATATAAGGATTTAAGACTTTTATGCCTGTTTGTGGGTATGTTTCCTACATCTCCTAATAGTTTGAGTTTTTCTTTTTTTCTCATCACTGCCTACCTCACTGTTTGATTTTTTTTCTTGGAATTTATGATTGGTTTTGGGTTCTAGAGATTCTGAAGATTGGTCACCCTTCCCCTTCAATTTTAGTTTAAAGACCTCCTGGTGAGTTGAGCCAGTCTTTTTCCGAGTACATTTTCCCTGTTTTTGAGAGGTGCAGCCTATCCTTTGCCAAGAGTCCTTCGTGTAGGAAATGCAGTCCATGATCCAGGAAACCAAAGTTTTCTTGGCTACACCAACCCTTTAGCCAATGGCTTATTTCTAAAATTCTTTTTTTCCTCAGTGGGTGTTGGCCTTTGTTGGGAGTACTGATGAGAACACTACTTGTGCTCCTAGCTTCTTAACTTTATTGCCTAGTTTGTAATCTCTCACTATTGTACTCAGGTTCTTTTTTGTATCATTCATCCCAATGTGGAGGAGGAGGAATGGGTAGTAATCTGTAGGCATAATTATTATGGTTAAGTTCTCAGCCATATCTTTGATTTTTGCTCCAGGGAGACAATATACCTTCCTGGATTGTATGTCCAATCTGCAGATGGATGATTCTGTTCCTTTGAGGATAGAATCTCCTATTACCAACACTCACCTTCCTTTTGGGGAGGGCAGCAGTCTGGGGTGCTTTTCTGTTTATCTCAGGTATATTTTTAAGGGATATTTGAAGTTGTTTCTTTGCTAGGTGTCTGCATGTGTTCTTTGAGGGGGAGGTTGTGGGTCTGCTAGTTTCCATCTAAGGGGAGAAATCAATTGCTCAGTTTTAATGGGGCTGCTTCTGAATGGGTTAGATTAGGCAGAAGGGGTTTGTTAGTTGTATGCTGCTTCTTTCTTTGAGTATTGTGTTTCCTTCTATGTGTGACATACCTCCATTTGTCTTCCTCCAAGGGTTTATCAGTAGCATTCTTTGTTCATTATTTGGTTCAGCTTTCTTTTGTAGATTGGGGTTTGGCTAGAGTTGCCTCTAAGTGCCTTACTTTTTCATCTAATAGTTCACATAGTTTACATCTAATGAATGTATAATTTGGGTGTTCTTTGGGCACAAGCTTATATATGGAACATGTACTGCATAACACAATAGTATCAGTCACCTGTTCCATGAGTTTGTTGTTTGAAAATCCCTCTTTTTGGTTGGTGGTTGTGCTTTGCTGTTAGCCTTGTTTCTTCTTTCCTGTGCTAGGTGATTGTGCCTAGTTTTTTTTACTATCCTTTTATCTGCCAGTTTGTCTTCATTTTTCTACCTTGTTATTTATTTAACCTTCTTACTATTATGTTAGTTTTATTTATTCTTCTTTTTATTCTTTTCCAGGGGTCTTTCCTCTCTTCCTATTGGGACCTCAAACTTAATTGTTGCCTTCACTTCTATTGCTCGCTGCTCCAGTCTCTTGTTGTTTTCTCTGCTGGCTCCCTTCTGTCCTATGGTGCTCGTCTCTGCTATGGTCAAGCCTCCATTCAGCTTTCTGGCTGGCTTAGCTCTGCTGTGTAGTCTGCTCTTCTCAGCCAGCCACTCAGCTTGAGAAATCAGAGAGGTCTCTGGCTCGAAGCCTCTCTTTTGTTGTTGTTGTTCTTGCTGCTGCTGCTGCTGCTGCTGCTGCTGTGTTTCTTCCCCCTCCTCAGGTTTTGCCACCTCCAATTCCTCACAGTTGATGGATTGCTGTAGGCCTTATGTTCTCTGCCAGACCAGGCTAGTAGGAGGCAGGGGAGGGGGCTGCTGGTCTCACTGGGGAGGGAACACTGATCCAGTCCTCCACCTGAGGCAAGTCTCCACTGGGGAGGACTGTGGGATTGAAGGAGGCAGGGAGAGGGCTGTGGGAGTTGGGCTGTCTCTGCTTTGCTGAACCCTGGGTCGGGCTGCCTGGCTGCCCCCTCAAGCTGGGCTGCCTAGATTGGGGTGTGGGCATAGACAATTGCCGAATAAATGCTGTGACCCATCAGTTCGCTGCTTCCAATGGTCTCCTCCTTTGTCTGCTGTTCAGATGCCAGTTTGCTGCTCTCAGTTACCTTTTTTTCCAGTGTTGGGCTGCTTAGCTGTGCTCCGGAGCTGGCTCTCTCATTCTCTGTTGCCAGCTTCCATGTGCAGTCATTCATTTGCTGCACTCCTATTTGCCAGTGTTTTCCTCCTTGTCCCAATTTCTTCTTTTCCTTTATCCTTTCTATCTTCCTTATCTAACTTTCTGCTTCTTTTTCCTCCCTTCCCCCCCCTCCCCCAGTGCTTTCCTACTTAGTTTGGTTATTTCTCTCCCTGTGATCTGATACTGCTTCCTACACTGCTGCCATCTTGGAAAAAATCTACATGAAAGGAAGTATGCAATGGGGTACCCCAAAGCTCTGTTTTAGATTTTCAACATCTCCATCAATTGTTTGCATGAGGGGATAGATGGGGAACTCATCAAATTTGCAGACAACACCAAGCTGGCAGGAATAGCCAATGCTCCAGAAGATAGGCTTAAGATACAGAAGAATCTTGGCAGACTTGAACATTGGGTGCTATCTAATAAAATGAAATTCAATGGTGAAAAAAGTAAGGTTTTACATTTAGGCAAGAACAACCAAATGCACAGATACAATATAGGTGGTACCTTGCTCAATAGTAATAACTGTGAGAAGGATCTCGGAGTCCTAGTGGACAATCACTTAAATATGGGACAGCATATGCTGTTGCAGCTTCCAAAAAAGCAAACAGTTTTAGGCTGCATTAACAGAGGGATAGAATCAAGATGATGTGAAGTTTTAATACCATTTTATAATGTCATGGGGTAAGGCCACACTTGGAATATTGCATCCAGTTTTGGTCACCATGATGTAAAAAAGGTGTTGAGACTCTGGAGAGAGTACAGAGAAGAACCGCAAAGATGATCAGGGGACTGGAGGCTAAAACATACAAAGAATGGTTGATGGAATTGGGTATGTCTAGTTTAATGAAGAGAAGGGGGTGACTAGGGGTGATTAGGGGGGACATGATAGTAGTGTTCCAATATCTCAGGGTTTGCCACAAAGAAGAGGGAGTCAAGCTATTCTCCAAAGCAGACAAGAAGCAATGGATGGAAACTAATCAAGGAGAGAAGCAACCTAGAACTAAGAAGAAGTTTCCTGACAGTTAGAACAATTAATCAGTGGAACAACTTGCCTCTAGAAAAGGCGTATCAAACTTGCAATGTCACGTGATATCGCGTGACATATCGTGACTTTTCCCTCATTGCTGGCAATGGGGTGGGCACGGTTTTAGCATGACGCATCTGGCCCTCAGGCTGGAAGTTTGATATGCCTGTTCTAGAAGTTGTGAATGTTCCAACACTGGAGGTTTTTAAGAAAAGATTGGACAGCCATTTGTCTGAAATGGTATAGAGTTTCCTGCCTGAGCAAGGGATTGGACTAGAAGACCTCCAAGGTCCCCTCCAACTCTGTTGTTCTATTCTATTCATGATTATGTTACTTAGTTTGAGTAATGAAATGTCTGCAAGAAAACAACCAAGCTCAGAGAGCACCAAGAACCCCTCATTTCAAGCCTGGGTTACAAATATCCTTCTATTATAGCAGCAATAGATGAACAGCTAAAGTTGAGCATTGACAGAAAATTTGCATCCTCATCATTCTCATACTGGAAGTAGTAGTAGTAACAGCAGTAATTGTTATATAGTACTTTAATGTGTTGAATTCTGTAATTTCAGGTGAAAAGGGAAAAAAAGCAGCAGTTGGCAAATGGATTAATCTTCAGGGATTTACCTGTTACATTTCACAATGAGTGGCAAAGAATCGTCTCAGAAAATATTAATTTAATATTTAATTTTTATTTAATGGATTTATAGGACCACCTGATCCAAGTAATGTTACTCTGGACAGCATAAAAAAAAAAACCATATAAAATTTAAAAACCTACCCAAGCATAGCATATAAAATGGAGAATGAACATGATAATTAAACAAATTTAAACCACTCAGCTGTTTCTAAATACATGGGGGGAAACCCAGATCTTTCTAATAAATCTCAGTAAATGATTTATTTTATTTTATTTTTTAAAATTTATAAGCCGCCCCACTCCCGAAGGACTCTGGGCGGCTAACAATAAAAAACACATAAAACATAACAAAACAACAGTACAAAGACAATCATCCAGGGGTTAGGTTTTATAAACCCCAGGCCTGCCGGAAAAGCCAGGTCTTAAGTACCTTACGGAAGACCAACAGGGGGGGAGCGGTCCTAATCTCCGGGGGGAGCTGATTCCAAAGCGTGGGTGCCATCACAGAGAAGGCCCTCCTCCGCGGCCCCACCAAATGGCACTGCTTGGCCGACGGGACCTGAAGGAGGCCCAGCCTGTGGGATCTAACTGGACGTAGGGAACAATGAGGTAGTAGGCGGTGTCGCAAATAGCCTGGCCCTGAGCCATATAGGGCTTTAAAGGTAATGACCAACACCTTGAATTGGATCCGGAGATCAATAGGCAACCAGTGCAGCTCACGGAGGATAGGTGTAACGTGGGTGTATCGAGGAGCACCCACTATCACTCGCGCGGCTGCATTCTGGACCAACTGTAGTCTCCGAATACTTTTCAAGGGTAGCCCCATGTAGAGCGCATTGCAGTAGTCCAAACGTGAGGTGACAAGGGCGTGAGTGACTGTAAGGAGAGCCTCCCGGTCCAGGTAGGGTCGCAACTGGTGCAACAGGCGAACTTGTGCAAAGGTCCTCCCAGCCACAGCCGTCAATTGATGTTCCAAATTCAGCTGTGGATCAAGGAGGACACCCAAGTTGTGAACCCGCTCCGAAGGGGGTATATTTTCCCCTGCAGGAGTCAACACTGGACAGTCGACATGATCCTTGGGAGGCAACACCCAAAGCCACTCGGTCTTGTCAGGATTGAGCCTGAGTCTGTTAACCCCCATCCAGACCCTCACAGCTTCAAGGCAACGGCCCATCACATTGGCCGCTTCACTGAGAGAGCTCACGGAGGAGATATATAACTGGGTATCATCAGCATACTGATGAAACCTCACCCCGTGCTGTCTGATGATCTCACCCAGCGGCTTCATATAAATGTTAAATAGGAGGGGAGAGAGGACCGATCCCTGTGGCACGCCGCATTCAAGGGCCTCAGGGTTGACCTCTGCCCTCCCACCAATACCGATTGCGACCGGCCAGAGAGGTAGGAGGAGAAAAACGGTGCCTCCCACTCCCACCCCTTCGAGTCGTCGCAAAAGGATACCATGATCGATGGTCTCGAAAGCCACTGAGAGGTCAAGTAGCACCAAGACAGAGGAATAACCTCTGTCTCGGGACCGCCAGAGATCATCCATCAGCGTGACCAAAGCGGTTTCTGTGCTGAAGCCGGGCCTAAAGCCAGATTGAAAAGGGTCTAGATAATCCGCTTCATCCAGAGACCGTCGGAGCTGGAGCGCCACCACTCTCGTTACAACCTTCCCCACAAAGGGGAGATTGGAGACTGGACGGAAGTTTTTAAATCATCCGGGTCCAGGGTAGGCTTCTTGAGCAGGGGCCTCACAACCGCCTCCTTCAGGGATTGCGGGAAAGACCCCTCCCTCAACGAAGCATTGATCAACACCTGGAGCCAGCCTCGTGTCACCTCCTTGGCAGCCGAGACCAACGAGGAAGGACACGGGTCCAATAAACAAGTGGAGGCGCTCATTGCTCCCACCACTCTGTCAACATCCTCAGTGGTCACAGACTCAAATTCATCCCATAAAACTGAGCTAAGACCTGCCCCAGTCATCTCAAAAGGCCCTGCCCAATCGGAGTCTAGGTCTGTCCGAATCCGAGTGATTTTGTCTGATAGGAATTGCACAAATTCCTCTGCTCTACCCTGTAAGGGCTCCCCAGCTTCCCGAACATTAAGTAGGGAATGGGTCACCCTAAACAGGGCGGCGGGGCGAGATTCTGCAGATGCAATAAGTGCGGAAAAATGCGAACATTTTGCCGCTCGTATCGCCACTAAATAAGTCCTAATATAGGCTCTTAGAAGTGTCCGGTTGGATTCGGAGTTACTAGCCCTCCAGCATCGCTCTAGACATCTCTTAATTTAATATTGATGCTAGACACAAATGTGTAGATTTAGCCCATCCCTGCAGGATACATACTGGGGACATTTTAAAAAGTCAATATGGCAGTCTCAAATACTATCTTTGACCTCCCTCCTGCAGACATTCTTGCTTCCTAGGACTGGTAGTAGAGTAATAGAAGATACTCCCAGGAGTATCTTCTATTTGATTAAGCATAGCATCATTTCAGCACAAGGCTCTCCCCTTTCCAAATAGAAAGGATACAGCAAAAGCTACTGAGAAGGTCAGAAAAACCGACAAGTTGCACTTTGGTCATCACTGCCTATTCATCTGATTTAAATGGATGAAGACAACCACTCACAATGATTATATCAGCAGTGAACTCTTTATGGCACAACTTGTGCAGAACAAAAGAAACCTAGAAGCCTGGTTTTATGCACCTACTTTAAAAATGAAGTCTACATTACAGAGAGCTTTAATTGTTTACTTCATTCTCATTGGCAATTTAATATCAGTATCATTGCTGCTATAGATTCTTTGACTTGATTATCGCCTACTTTAAACTAGTAGGTAAGGTTGTGTTATTTGGGAGCAGATGGAAGGGGGATGATAAATGCATGAGAACTTTCTTTCAAGACTTCAAGATTGTAATCTCGGGGTAAGAAAGCATAAAATTAGTATTCATTTTTAAAATAACTGTTAAAAAGGAAAAAGTAATTACTTTGTTGAAAAAGATCAAGCTTAGTTGATGCAACATTATCAAAATAGAAATATGTATTTTGTTTTAATAATGAAATAACACGAGATACATCAGCACATATTGGTGGCATAATTGGCAAAAGAAAGCTCAGGATCATATTGGTTGGAAACATGTGGAAGACGCCTTCATCCTGCAGTGGATAGACAATGGCTAAAATGTTGATGATGATGATGATGATGATGATGATGATGATGATGATGACAATTATATTTATATGTTAGTCATTTTAAAAAATCTTTTTGCACATATATTACAACACATTGCTGTATTCCAATATTACAACAGTTGTGAAAAAAGATTAACAACATAATACACATTAAAATCACATAATTCTAAAAATATATATAGCATATCAGAATTCAATCAGCCTTATAAGTAAGCCATATTCATTAAAGATATACATAAAATATTACTTCCCAAAATTAGTTAGCAACACAATAAGATGCTGTGTTTTAAGAAGAAGAAGAAATTGATAAATGGAGTTTGGTCATTTTAGTTAAGCAACAATAGGAAGAAGAAGATCCTAGCAGCTTGGTTGAATTGGTAGGATTTTGACTGTTTATATAACCACCCCTATTATGCAGCCCTGTCTCAGAGATCACTTTTACTGGAATGAAAACAGCTTGCTAATGACAAGAGAACAAGGAACAAGGTATTAAATATCTGACAATGAATAATGTGTAGCTAATTAGTTTGTGAAGATTTAGAGAGGGTTTTTTTTAGAGACAGAGATGTGGTATATTTGTATACTTCCTTAATATGAACTGGAATTTTGGATAAAGCAGAAGTGACACAGCACTTTTCAAGATAAAAACAGTTCATTTTTACTTACTGAAATAAAGCTTAAATATATTTAAGGTATATCTAGAAATAGCCAAACATGAAGACAGATGATTTAAATACAGATAGAATTATCACAATCAAGTACATTAAACTTCAACTCACACAATTCTCTACCAACAAGGCTAATGGTCAAACATTATGGAACTTGAAGTTCAATTCCATCAGTTATGTGAACTGTAATATAGGTTCAGTATATCTACATTTAGATTGTGATATACATAGAGCATTTACCCTTTTATATTTATGTTTTTTTTTCTGAATAGTATACTTTTTGCAATATAGTTGTAGGGTCCTTGGTATTCTCTAAGCTTGGCTGTTTTCTTGCAAATATTTCATTACCAGTGCACTGATGATGTTACCTAGTTTGTTAATGAAACATCTGCATGAAAATAATTAAGCTCAGAGAGCACCAAGGACCCCAAAGTTCAATCCTGAATTACAAATATTCACTTCTATTGGTGCAATATAGTTCTGACAAAAAGAAGTTTAAAGTTTACTTTGATTAAAGTAAAAATGTAGAGTACATTATTTATGAAAAAATAATCATATGAAATAAAAAAGGTTGTTTGGCAAAATCACTCATTTTTGAAGATTCACACTTCATTAGCTCAAAAGATGGCCAAGCACAAACCATGGCCCCACATGTTCTCAAATGCATAAATGCTTCCTGTGTTCAGTATTAAAACTTACAATTGTATCCTCAAGGCTAAGTGGATCTGAGTGAATGTACTTTATCCCTCTCTGCAAATGCCAATACTATAGCTGTGGTGAAGATTCTTCATTATCACAGATCATTATCAATGAAAAATTAACAGCCAAATGCACATCAATGATTTTTTTCCAAGCAACCTAGCATGAAGGAAAAAGAAGCATGTGAATTTCCACCACAGTTTATTCCTTCTAATACACAAATATCACCAAAAATGTAACAGAAATAAGTTGTTTCTAATTTTTTTTTGTTTTATTTATTATTTATTCTTCAAATAAACTACTCCTTTAGTTCATTGACTAACCATTCTCTTTTCCTTCCATCTTTCCTTCCTTTTTTTATTCATATTCATTCACAATCTGGTATTTTTAGACATAAAGTTTTGGAGTCCTCTCTATTAATCTGCATTGTTATACTAGCCATCATGAAAGGATATATTTTTGTTTTATTTTTTGCTCAGTGTTTCTCAACCTTGACAATTTTAAGCTATGTGGACTTCAACTCCCAGAATTCCACAGCCAGCATATATAGATTAACATCCTATATATCGGTTGCTCTGGATATTACGTTTGAACCGCACTTAACAGACTCACATACAAAAAATCCTAATGCATTTCATAGTACCGGTTTCAGGGGATACTTTTCCTCCTGTTATATGATTAGATATGTAATTATATATAGCCATACTTCATACTTTCAACCAATATACACCTCCCACTTGTTTGACATTTTATCAATTCTTTATGACAAGCCTTTCATTCTTTTGAAGAAGTCAAATTAGATCATGGTTACACTTGCAGTAGACCAGGTGACAAATAAAAAGTCTCTTCAATAAAGTATTGGCTGGGACCAGGGAGATACGACTTCAGGTGTAGAAGATGCCTCAGTGCTCAAATTACCAGTTCTTAGAACAACCTAGCAGAGAAGAGGTAACCTATATACCATACTAAGATAAGAACAACACATAAATAAAAGAAATATAATGTGCCTACAATCATAAGCATTTGAAATATAGCACAAAGATGTGTAGCTTCAAAGATAACAAAATCTCATTTCTCCAAACTGTAACTGGTAGAACTGATTCTTCTACATAAGAAAATTGACATCCTTACAAGTTAAACATTAAAACATCAGTCTCCAGGCTAGAAATATTTAACCTATATTTTCAAATCCTCAAACATGACTTTCATATTAACTACTGAAGTTTCATTTTCTCTTCTGAAGGACCTCATTACATTACACTAGACTTTCTTTTTTCCCCTTCCAAAACCATTTCAGTACTGCTGATTTCACATTTATGTTTGACAAGAGAGTGAATAGATTGAGATGAACTCTCGCACCAAACCATTTCACCTCCTGCCTGTGGAAAGCTTCATAAACCTTGAACAAAAAGGAAGAGTAATACAAATGGAAAGTCTCTGAGCCACCATTGATTTGGACTTAATAACAATCACATTTTCTAGCAAATCTTTCCTGATCTTAGATTTAATGAAATAAACAATAAGAACTCTTGATTTTTGTTGAAGGGAAAGATTAAAGCTGAAATTCTGAATAGTTCAAAGTACTTAAATTGATTTCCAAATAACATTATAGTCATTTGATAATCAATTTAAGTAGAAAATAAGAAAGCTAAAGAAGTTCAACCCTGAACTGTAAATATTCTCTCCTATTGGTTAAAGATGCTTATGGGATTACCAGAGGATTTTTTTGTGTGTGTGAGTAAAATTAGAAAATCATTTTTGCATTGTAGACTTTTCAATACAACCATGCATATGCAAATTGCCACTGTCATCAGTTCTTTCAGTTAATGTCCACCTTTTCTTTCCATCCAGATTATCTATAAATAATTGCAAGCTTTATTAAAATATATTGAAAACATGTATCATCCATCACACATGAAAATGTGTTTTGCATTTATGCATATAAGAAATCTGAAACTTAGGGGGAAATAATTGAATAAAAGTAAATGAAATCTACTGAATTCTTATAAATTAAAAATAGAAATAAGATATTTGTATTAAATCACAAGATATATCAGAACAGAACATCTAATCAACACATAGAACCTTAATATAAGGAAAAGAAAATCTATTCATTTACTGAATGTAAAAAGACCCCATCCCTCCCCAAAAAACAGAATTATCTCATTTCTACATTGTTGCCTCCTCAGATAAATCATATTAATTCAAAATATTATAGTAATTTGACTTTCATTATTCACATTCATATAATTGATATCAGAAATGATGTGACTTATACCAGTGATATTATGGATGATATTTCAAATCTTATACCTTGTCCCTTTCCATACCATTAGAATTCCTTCCCATTTGATAGAAGGTATATCTGTTGTTGTTTTTTTTCATATTTTTGTGATTTTTCCTTGTGACCTTTTTCTTCATAAAATGATAGACATACTTCCTAGAATTTCACTTGTTTAAGGTTCTATTGTCTATGAGTTTCCTAATTTAAATGATATACTTTAAAATATTTCATTCTGAGACTTTCTCAATAACAAAGATTGCTCGGATTAAATGTGTTTAGATCTGTCCTTATTATGTGCATGATATAAAATGACATTTGCTGTTTTATCAAATGTAAACAGTTACGGGATACCTTTCACTGTACTTATATTTTTAGCTAAAATAGAAAGTATGCCTTTCTTGCCCACTCTCTTTTAACCGATAAAACATGATGATTTCCCCCTTAACTAAAACTGTCATGTCTGCTCATGTTTATGCAAAATAGAAAATTTGGAAGAAAAAGGAAGAGAAGAAAAGAACACAGTAACATCAGAAGAAAATATCAAAGCACCTGTCACAACATCTTAAGGCTTTTATCAAAGTAGTAAGAGAATACATTAAAGTAACAATATATGTAGCTTACATGTGACAGGACTACTAACTCAGCAGTATATTTGATTAACATTAGTATGTATAAGATTTACATCTATGCTTTGTTTATGAGCCCAGAATCCATTTAAATATTACAATGAAAAATAAGATCTGGTAAAAATTAGGTTTAAAATTTCTTCAACAAAAATGCTTTTTTTCCTACAATTTTTCATACTGGCAGCATACATTACAACAAATATTTCTTTGCCTTTCATCTTTTTAATATAGACCTTTGAAGTCTAAATGCATCCTTTAAAATATATTTATATTCAAGGCATTACACAATCTATTTAAAAAACACAGAAGAGCATACTACTATTTATAAAACAACATTTTATATGCAACATTATGTTGAATGGACAAAGCTATGGTTCAAGGAAAGAAGAAAAGAGAATTTAAGGTACAATCTCAATGGAATATTAAAGGTTGCACTACAATAAGAATATCAACATTAGGTATATACTTAAAATACAAGGAGTCAATAACAAAATATTACATATGCTTCCCAAATAGTCAAAGAAACATGGGAGAAACAGAAAACATCTTTTATCAAGATATATATATATTTATTTGTATGTATCTGTATTAACAATTGTAAAGCTCATTTCAACACTGCCTGCAAGTTATTAAAATGATCTATATAGAAGAAAGCATATGAAATTGTACAAATATAGGAATGAATATATATATGAAATTCATTTTAACAACAGTGCAAGATGTCAAAAAAACCCACCTTATCCTAGATAGGGATATAAATATCAATTATAGCCAGTGCTTTTTTTGTCATAGAATGCACCGGAACAGAGTTCTGGCACTTTTTTCAATGGATTTTCCAAGTTTTAAAAGTAACTTTTGAAAATTTAATGTTTGGTCTACATGGACTTGAATCGCCCTATTGAGCGTAGCAGGTTGGCGGCAAAATCATTAAAACAGTGCATGCAGGCTGCTTGTGTGTTGAGTCCAATGCATGCATACTTTGTCCGCGCTGATTGTAATGGCACTGCTCGGCTTGTGGCACTGCTCGGCTTGTGATTGGTCATGTGGTTGCGCACTGAGTGCTTACTGCGGCATTACTATTATGTTTTGTTACACAACTGACATGTGTGGCTGACTACGTGCAAAAGGTAAATAATTTCTTTATTTTAAAAAATCATTGGTGAATTGAAAATCTTTTTAAATTTTTTAGTGTAAAAGTGTGACCCCAAATTCAGTCCTGCTAAGAACTGAATATATAATTTTTTAAATAAAAGATTAACAAGATGTGAGTTCCGGCACCTTTTTTCTTACAAAAAAAGCACTGATTATAGCTAGGGATGAATCCAATTTGCATTGGTGTCTCTAACCTAGTCCTCCTAGCCACTAATGTTGCTCTGGATATTTTTCTGGAGGAATCCTAACTAGTAACTATTGTTTTAATTTAAGCATAATTAAATAGGATGCTGACATACTGCAAACCAATAGGACAGAATATTGTGATAAGCTATGCAAGTTATGATAGCCATTTTGTGAATAAGAAAAACTTTTTCCCATGACAGCCATTTTATTGGAATGTACATTACAAATCTTAAATTTTTAAATATACCTACTTGACCCAGAAATTTGAGATCCCCTGCTCTATTGAATCATTTCATGCACATGATAGTTGGTAGAATATTACAAATATTAGTGAAAATGTACATTAAGAAAAACTGAGCAAAATTTCCAAGAGTTTACAATAGACTTTAAAGACCATTATTTGAAGCCAATATTTTAAAACATGCTTCTACCACAAATACCATTACAATACCACTACTATTTCAGTCCATTGGCATTTGCAGGATTTATATCACAATGTTTTAATAATATTTCTTTGTTAATCACTACAGTTTTTTTACTGGATGACTATGTTTCATTAGTTTTTCCTTAACCTGATTTCAACTCAGAATATTCCCAACACATCTTGGTGTGTTCAGTTTTGAGATCAGTGACTCCAAATTCTAATAAGCATGGGAAGTTGATAGAAATATTATAAAACTGAATTTTTGATGAGCCATGGAGAAATGACTGTTGGTCATCTCTGAAACTGAGCAAGAAGATAGGTCTCCCACATCTCTGAAAAAACTTACTTTTGCATTAAAACTCTGATGGAAAGCAAACATTTGCTTTGTAAATAATAATAACAATAACAACAACAATAATAATAATAATAAAGTTGGAAGGGACCTTGGAGGTCATCAAGTCCAACCCCCTGCTCAGGCAAGTAACCCTATACCATTTCGGACAAATGGCTGTCCAGTTTCTTCTTAAAAACTTCCAGTGTTGGAGCATTCACCGCTTCTGGAGACAGGTTGTTCCGCTAGTTAATTGTTCTGTCAGGAAGTTTCTTCTTAATTCTAGGTTGCTTCTCTCTTTGGTTAGTTTCCATCCATTGCTTCTTGTCCTGCCTTCAGGCGCTTTGGAAAATATGCTCCATCATGTTAAGAATATAAGAAGACAAAGCATAGATCTGTCTTACTTGTAGTACATTACTTCATGCAATGATCAACTGGAAAACTAAAGAAGCTATAAGGCTAACCTAAAATCAAATAAAATTTAAGAGTGCCAAAAGGAGCAACAGATATTCTGTCAATGCTGTGACAAACCAAACTGAAGCCATCTTCAGTTTGTCTTCATTGCCACATTTTAGTTTAGAGATATTAGATGAAGGAAGAGGGGTGGGAGATGTGTAGTTCTCAGTTAGCCAAAACAATTAATATGTATGAGAATCAAGGTCAGTGCGGATAACATTTTGGCAGGCTGGAGAGCTGGGAGGAGAGCCTGCATTTTGTAACAATTGGTGAATGTGATTTATGATAGCAATTTGGGATAGGAATTGCAATAGTAACTTTGTAACCAAAGGGAGGGGATTTTTAGTCTTGGGTTCACCTATGTACGTGCCGATATTTTGTTTCCTAAATAAAATGTTCTCTAAGGAAAAAGGTTTTTCCTTGAAGTTCTTTTAAATGGTTTTCATCTATCGGAACCATGACATATTCATTATTTTATTTACTACTCTACATTTTTCAACTAAGAGAAATGCCATTTGTATTTCCTGCTTTGGATACCAAGAGATCTTGGTCTTGCTTTGTCATTATGTGATAAGTGCATTTAACCTAAGTCTATAAATATTCATTTGATTTGGTACTCTGTATATCAGCAGTAACTGTGGTTATTTTTATACAATATATAAAAAATATAGCAAGAAAATAATCTCTGTTTCATTCCAGTATTTCTTAATTGGGAGAACCCATAAAATAGATATGCTATTTTGACAAAAAAAAAAAAAACCTATATAGAACCATTCAAAATGTTTTGCTGCCCCATATGAAAAAAGTTGCCATTCCAACTGAATGGCAAAATGAGAGTCTTCTAACCTAGTGTTTAGAAGGGTGAACGGTAAAAAGGAAACTAGGCCATTAAAGAATGCAGTGGCTGGATAATATGAAAGCTGATACCAGCCAGAGAACAGAAAAACTCAAAGAAATAGTGCAAGATCAGAAGATGTGGAGGGACTGACCCATAGAATCACCAAAAATCAGGCTCAACTGAATGGGCATCATCATCACCATCATTATCATGGAACAAACAATCCAATCCAGGGTATTTTAATTATAGAATGGCATACTACCAATTTTTATTAGATTTCATTTGATTTATAGTATTCATTCATTCATTCATTCATTCAATTTCTGTAGCCGCCCATCTCAGTCAATGACTTTGGATGGCTTACAATTCAAAAGTATATTACAGTTAAAACATTAAAAACATTGTAAAAGCCTGCCTTTTTGGGAAACCCTAAATGTGGCAATCAACATTTAAAATAAAAAGAGAAAATTATAAAGAGTAAGGAAGATGACCTTGATGGAGATATGCAGAAGTGGCAAAAAGAAGCATTTTTAAAGCCCAGATTTTAAAGATAACATCTGGATGTGATTCAGACAGATGCTTCCCTAATTCATTGAACTATATGAAAAGTAAGGCACAGCACAATCAAACTTGCAAGATTGTTATCACAGCCAATCTCAATATAAGTAGTTTTAGCTTTCTCTTAGAGATGATTTCCTGATCATGTAGTGGGGCTGGCAACATAAAAAAATCAAAATATAAATTAAAATGACTAACATAATAAAGATATTTGTTTGCCAAGTAAAAGAAGGAATCTGGTGTCACCTTTTTAGAATAACAAATTTTATAAATAGGTATAGGCTTTTGCTCCATTTGATTTTTGGATCCTATAAAACAACACTGCTTTCCTAAAGAAAATAACAAGGGATACTTGAGAATGTCAGCTGGGAAGAATACAAAATTGGGTATTGAGGTAACCTTGTCAAAGTAAAACCGGCTTTCAAAGATGCAAATATCTGTGTCCCATCCCTGCAGTTCAACTGTCATTTTTGTAATGTAAAGTGTGTCACTAATGGTTAGCACACTGTGCAATTCAATAATATGAGCAAACCCATCGAAAATTGTTTTTAATGAAGATACAGTAAGGGATTAAGGTGTTGCTTTTCTTTCTTTTCCTTTTCTTTTTAAAAAACTGTATATTTATATACTTAAGAAACAGTCCAGTTCCTGCCTCAAAAATATCTTCTCTTTCGACAAAACATATGCCAGATCATACTGAGTTAAGAAAGTTAACAATAAACACAGGAAGGCTTGAATCATTAATTATCTCCCACTACAAACACTTAAAATGCTCCCAGGAAGTCCTGTTTTTATATGCTTTTGTGCAGATATCCAACAGAGGCCATGACAATCTTTTCAACAGTCTTATGCATACACATCTCAGTACCATTCAGGGAATAATGTCATTATTTATTTGAATAGTCAACAATCTTCTGTTTAAAAAAAGAGAGTAATAACAGCTTAATTCTAGATAGCACTAAACACTGAGAATTATTTAAATAAAAAACAACTGTAGATGACTATTGTTATGTCCTGAGCCTTGCAAACGGGCTCGGGGCATTTGCAGGCAGTTCCGGGCAGGTGCAAGCTGCCCGGGACCAGACAGGCTGTCGCCAGCGCCTGTGCACATGTGCGGGTGCTGGCGCGGGAAAAGTAACACATTGACCCGGGAATTGCCTATATAAGAGGCTGGGTGCTTTTGGGCGTTGCTGAAGCCTTCACCTGTAAGCTGAACACAGAATAAAAGAAAACCTGAGAACTACAACTGCTTCTCGTGTCTGCTTTTTGCCAAGGACTCAACACTGGCGACGAAGGTGGGATGCCTTACATCGTCTGGAAAGGAAGAGGTGTAAGCTTACCCAAGTGAGTCCTGAGCGGCGAAACGGAGTTGACTCGGCAGCTACCTGCCAATCCAGTGCGCATTCGGGGGTAGGCTGGCTGATAGACCCGTCTCCAGAAGATGGCAAAGGTTGGAAGGCTTTTGGAGTTCGACGTCTCACATCCAGAGCGGTGGGACTCCTACGTAGCCAGGGTGGAAAACTACCTCAAGGCGAACCAAGTGAGGGAAGATAGCTTGAAGGCTGCCACCCTGCTTTGTGTCTGCGGCCAAGATGCCTTTGAAATCGCAGAGAACCTTGCAGCACCTGTTTCATTAGCGTCTGTCAGCTACGCAGAACTAAAGAAGCTATTGAAGGAGCACTTCCAGCCCAAGATGTCCGTCATCGCATGGCGCCACACCTTCAAGCAGAGGGATCAATGATCCGGAGAGTCGGCCAAAGAGTACATCGCCGCATTGAGGAAGGCCGCCAAGCACTGCGAGTTCAAGGACCTCGAAGAACGACTGAGGGACCGATTCATGTGCGGCTTAAGGCATCGAGATTTACAACAGAGGCTTTTCGCCAAAGAAGTCTTGTCCTTCCAAGATGCCTTAAGAGAGGTCACCGCAGAAGAAGCAGCAGGCGGCGCCGTCAAGAACATGCGGCCGATCAGGAACAGTCCAGATGTTGCATCCGTGCACCAAGAGGACGTCCAAGGGAACTCCGAAGAGGATCCGGACGAGGAAGTCGACCACCTCCACCCCGCGAAGGAAGGGAATCAGAAAGGAAGCTCTTCAGCTCCCCTCAAGTGCATTGGCTGTGGAGGTCACCACAGGAGAACCGACTGCAAGTTCCGCTCCGCTATCTGCCGGGCGTGCAGAAAACAAGGACATATTGCAGCTGTGTGTCTGGGCCGACGAAAGGTACAACCTCAGGAAGAACTGCGCCTGAAAGGTACCAGGATCCCCAGCCAGAATAGGGTAGGTTTTTGCGCTTCGCGAAGAAGCATCTTCAGGACAGGCACACACAAGCCCATCAAGAAAAAGCTGTCACTCAAGGTGAAGCTACAAGGGGTTCCATTAACTATGGAACTAGACACGGGGTCTGCCCTTTCAATCATATCCTTACATACATTTAGGAAGATTTGTTCCGGCAGTGGAACTCAGGCTAAATTAAGGCCTTCTGACATTGTGTTAACAGACTTTCAAAATTCGAGAGTGTGTGTTAAGGGGGAGGCCACCCTTAACGTACAGTATAAGAATTTTGAAGGTCCACTAGACCTATTAGTAGTAGGGGGTGAACGAATGAGTCTCATAGGACTCGATTGGTTTGAAGCCTTGGGGATACACGTCACGGGGCTCAACAGCTTACAAACACTCGACCTACAGGAAGTCTGCAAAGAATTTGCAGATGTCTTCAGCCCCCAGCTGGGCACATTCAAGGGACCCCCTGTGTCCTTAAAACTAGACCCCACTGTCACTCCCATTAGAATTAAAGCAAGAAGGGTCCCTTTTGCTTTAAAGAGTAAAATTGACACTGAGTTAGACAAACTGATCCAACAGGGAATCCTAGAACCTGTTGATTCCAGCCCTTGGGAGACCCCCATTGTCACGCCTCTAAAGGCAAATGGGGACATTCGCATTTGTGCTGACTACAAATGCACTCTTAATAAGGCATTGCAGCAACATGCCTATCCTGTTCCTGTGGTCAGTCATATTCTGGCCTCCCTCAAGAGGGGGCGCGTTTTTGCAAAGCTTGACCTAGCTCAAGCGTATCAACAGCTGCCTGTTGATGATGATGCTGCTATAGCTCAGACTATTGTGACCCACAGGGGAGCCTTTAAGGTAAAAAGGCTACAGTTTGGAGTGAATGTCGCTCCTGGGATTTTCCAAAGCGTAATGGAAAACACACTACGGGGCATACCGGGGGTTTGCCCCTACTTTGATGATGTCTTAATTGCAGGAGACTCCACACACATTCTAGCTGAAAGGCTAAGGGCTGTTCTGTTAAGGTTCAGGAAAACAGGCCTCAAGCTCAAAAAAGACAAATGCAAAATTGGGGTGCCTTCTACTGAATTTCTGGGATTCAAAATTGATGCTGCTGGGATTCACCCTGCTGAATCCAAACTAACTGCCATTTTAGAAGCACCTAGGCCAAAGTCTAAGGCCGAACTTCAGGCCTTTCTGGGCCTCCTGAATTTCTACAATTCCTTTCTTCCACATAAAGCTAGTATAGCTGAGCCTCTTCACAGGCTATTAGACAAACAAGCAGTGTGGCAGTGGTCACAAACACATGAGGCTAGTTTCAATGAGGTCAAGGCCTTACTCACTTCTAACAGTGTACTTGCACACTTCAATGAGTCCCTTCCTGTGTGCATCGCTTGTGATGCTTCCCCTTACGGGGTAGGAGCCGTCCTGAGCCACCTCAGGTCTGATGGAACTCAGGTTCCTGTTGCATATTACTCCAGAACACTGTCTTCTGCTGAGCGCAACTACGCTCAGATAGACAGGGAGGCTCTGGCTGTTGTTGCTGGAATTAAAAAATTCCATGATTTCTTGTATGGCAGGCATTTCACGGTCTTCACTGACCATAAGCCTCTGCTGGGACTGTTTACCACACGTAAACAAACTCCCCAAATCATTTCCCCTAGAATGCTTAGGTGGTCTATTTTTCTGTCTGCATATGATTTTTCCTTACTCCACAAGCCTGGGAAAGAAATGGGCCATGCTGATGGCCTCAGTAGATTGCCCCTGCCAGTAGTAGAAGCTGACCCTGTGCCAGCTGTCAACATTCTATCCATCCAAGCCTTGCCCGAGTCCCCTCTGAATGCCAGGGATGTTGCCGCTGAAACAGGCACAGATCACACACTTTCACGTGTCCTTTCTTGGGTTTTGTCTGGATGGCCTGAGCACTGCCCTAGTCCTGAGTTTCAGAGTTTCTGGTCCAAAAGGAACGAGTTGTCCACTTCTCAGGGTTGTCTGCTTTGGGGAAACAGAGTTGTCATTCCCACCTCAATGAGGACTAGGATCTTAGAGTCCCTCCACGAGGGTCATCCTGGCATTGTTCGCATGAAGGCCCTTGTGCGCAGCTACTTGTGGTGGCCTGGTTTAGATAAGGACATTGAGGCTAAGGTGCATGCATGCCACCTGTGCCAGCGCTCTCGCCCAGAGATGCCCCAAGCTCCTGTGCATAGATGGGAGGATACACAGTCCCCATGGTCTAGGGTGCACATTGACTACGCTGGGCCCTTTCAGGGCCAGTTCTTCTTGGTCCTCGTTGACAGTCATTCAAAATGGCTTGAGGTTGTACCTGTCTCATCCACCACCACTGCAAAGACTATTCAGGTACTGAGGGGGATTTTTGCTGCACACGGGCTCCCAGATGTCATCGTGTCTGACAACGGCCCTCAATTTACTTCCTCCGAATTCCAAGCTTTCTTACAGGCTAACATGATTCGTCATGCCACGTCTGCACCCTTCCACCCGTCCACCAACGGTATGGCTGAACGCATGGTCCGCATCACAAAGGACGCCTTGAAAAAACTCACCTATGGGGACTGGCATCACAGGTTGGCTGACTTTCTCCTTTCTTACCGCACCACACCGTCCACTTCTACAGGGAGAAACCCAGCTGAACTTCCCTGGGGGTGCAAACTTACTACGAAGCTTGACCCGTTGCATCCGGACAGACTGCCTTCATCTACCTCACATCCTAGGGCACCTAGACAACTACTTGTGGGTGCCCCGGTTTGGACTCGCAATTACGGGCCTGGTCATACATGGGTCCCCGCTTCTATTTCCAGGGTCACAGGTCCTCTATCCTACGAGGTAGCCCTGGACAACGGTCATGTGCTGCGTCGGCACATCGACCAACTCCGCCCTAGGCGGGATCTTCCAGATGAGACTCCTGGGTCTTTTCCAGGGGGGAGGGGGACCCTTTAGAGCAAAGGGAGGGGCACGAGCTGCTGGCCACCTCCAATGATGGAGCCACAAACGGCCCATTCCAAGATTCCGCGAGTGCCCCAAACAGGAATTCTAAGAGCCTATCCAACTACCAGGCATTCACCCCTACTCCAGCCAGGGAGTCACCCCGGGGGTACAATCACTATTCACCTGCACAGCACAGTACTCCAGTCAGGGAGGATACCCGGGAGCATCCCAATAAATCATACCCCGCAAGAGAGCTGGCACATAATCCCCAGAGTTGGCCTGACCTTACCCCAAGTCCTACAGGGGGTCAAACATACAGGGAGGTGGTCGAGGAACCAAGTCCCGACCGCAACACCTCTAGCCCAAATCAGGGAGTAACTGAGTTTTGGGAAGGTACAGAAACCCACACGAGCCCGGACACAGAACGGGGTTTAGGGAATGGACAGCCTCCTGACAGGTCTTGGACAGACCTAGGAGGTTCTACAGAGACGCCCAGCAGTGGCTATCACTTCAAGGGGCCCGAGGGCCTACAGCTAGGCAGGTCAACCAGGTCACAAAGTGACAGAAGCCCTGGCCTGACGAGCCCAGTGGGCAAGCAAGCAGACCAGGCATTGGGGCACAGTCCTTGGAAGGCACCAAGGCAAGATAAGGAGAACAGGCTCACGTCTCCCTTCAGTCAGGGAACACCTGTCAGAAACCCAGAGCTGAGAAGGTCACAGACAGCAAGGAAATCTCCTAAGTACTTAGAGGATTACATAACATTGCTGGTTAAACAAAAGCCAGTAAACAGTAGGAACACTGGGGAGTAGAACACTGCATCAAGAAATAATTGTATGTTGGTAGTAGTCTTAGCCCGGGGGAAAGGGGTGTTATGTCCCGAGCCTTGCAAACGGGCTCGGGGCGTTTGCAGGCAGTTCCAGCTGCCCGGGACCAGACAGGCTGTCGCCAGCACCTGTGCGCATGCGCGGGTGCTGGCGCGGGAAAAGTAACACATTGATCCGGGAATTGCCTATATAAGAGGCTGGGAGCTTTTGGGCGTTGCTGAAGCCTTCACCTGTAAGCTGAACACAGAATAAAAGAAAACCTGAGAACTACAACTGCTTCTCGTGTCTGCTTTTCGCCAAGGACTCAACAACTATGGTGACTATTAAAGACAATCAATATCATTTTAAAATAAGACAAGGTGACATTATGTAGTTATAGTTTACAACATCTGAATTTCTACCTTCAAATCCACTATGTTGCAACTACTGGGGCTTCTTCTGCAGTTCACTAAATCACAGGCATAACTTTTCTTGAAAGTTGTACTTTGCATTAAAGTAACATTCTTGAATATAGTTCATAAGCAAGCCACAGTATAAATATAAATTTAATTCTACCTATACAATATGTATTATTCCCCAAGATCTGTCTTTTAATTTAACATAAGAGAACAATTTCCAGTAAATGCTATTGAAGAGATTATTTAAAATCAGGATTCACAGATAACATGCTTCCCCTGCTGTCTCCCCAACAAATCTCTAAAAGCTGTCATAATATTATATACAAACTGTATTCCAAAAAACTTATGTTTCATTTGTATAACTATTTTAAGGTCTAAATACAAAAAACATTTTACTTAGTTTCATTTTAATGACTTTTCCAGACTTGCTGTTATTAAAGCTTCCTTAAGCAGCCTGAGGTCATTCTTTTCCAGACTTGCTGTTATTAAAGCTTCCTTAAGCAGCCCAAGGTCATTCTCATAAGTGATGGATTCATGAGTGCTTCATGATAAAATTAAGACACATATTAAAAACATATACTTCAAAATGTTATATCTTCCCTGGAGATCACATTTTACATCATACATGAATGAAGGCAAATCAACTTTGCTTTACCCTGTCCAAAAGGAATTTTAGTAACTACAGAAAATCTGCAGGATTGATGGCTTTGCTGAATGGAGCAACACAAGCTCTATCACATTCAGCTTAAAATAAGATGTTCAGTGGTATATTATAAAGCAGACCTGGGCATTTACTGTCCATCAGCCACATCTGACCCTTTGTTGGGGGAAGCAGCAGCCACAGGAGGTGGTGACAGCAGTGTAGGGATTGAGGGTGGTTGGGCAGCAATGGGGAGATGGGGGCTGGCAGGGTACAGCAAGGAATGGTGGCAGAGTACAGCAGCTCTCTATTACAATTCCAGTTTCTCATGTGACCCGTTGGGAAAATTAATTACCCACCTCTCTTATAAAGCCTTTATCAATACATTAAAAAGATGTTTGTAAAATATACGAGACTACATATTTTAGTTCCCAACTATAATGAACCCTGAAAAAACATAGTCAGTAGATAGGAATTATTAGAATTCAGATTATGATGCAAAATAACTGGATTGAGTTTGATTTATTAAACTTACATTAGGATATAGAAATGGTAGAGAAATCATTTTGTCATACTAGTACAACAAATATATTGTTTTTGTTTTTCTGACCAATGAAATAGAGGCTTGAGCATCTATGTATTCAGCTTCTGTAAGGAAAGAAGGGAGGGAGGGAGGGAGGGAGGACTCACTTTTTATAGCATAGTTTTTTTCTCCTAATGGAATATAATAGTTACTGTAATTATGGAAGTGAATATTTTTTCCCTTCTCCATTTAGTTTATAGAATGGGAATGATTCAAGACAAGATTCATTCTTTGACAAAGTGACCAGCAAAATGCTGTGGACGTAGTATATTTAGACTTCAGCAAGGCATTTGACAAAGTAGACCACAACACTATTGTGTTTGTAAGTACAGTACTTTGCAAAGATAAAGTTTGCTTGTAAAAATGCTAGCCAGAATCTACACAAAGCACTCTATAACATTGTGTTTCCTTGCTTTTATTTTGGGGATAATCATATATTACTGTAGTTTGTAGGTTTAAATTTAAATTCCAGAAGTTGTGGGTGTCCCATCACTGAAAGCTTTTAAGAAGAGACTGGATAGGCATGTATCAGAAATACTCTCTTGTGAGAGCAGTGGGTTAGACTAGATGACCTCAAGGTTCATTCCAGCTCTGTTACTGTTGCAAGCTGACAGTTCTGTAAACCCCTCCCCTGTCTCCCTCTGGGTGCCTGGCTAGAAACTCTTAAGCTAATTAGTGGCAAGTGTTTTTTTTCAAGCAGACTAGCAACAAATGGTTTTTTTAAAAAGCAGTTGCAAATGGAGAGTTCTGCAGCCTGCTTGGAGGCAATTTAGTTCCTAAGCCAAAGACTGCACTAGAAACAGCTGATGGGCAGCCAGCAGCAGCAGAGAAAGCCTCTCAGTTCAGGCAGCAATCAATTAACAAATAGGAGGAAATAGTAAGTCAGATAGTCATTCATTTAATGATCCATTTGATTTAATTAATGAATTTGATTTTAAAAATCTGTAAAATTGAGACTAATTCATTTGATAATTTTTTTTGACTTACAAGCCTAATGGGCAGGCTCCATTAGGTTCATACCTCTAGGACTACCTGTACAAGTACTTCTCCATTTGCAACTTTCCCTGCAAAATTCTATATTGACTTTCTGGGGAAGCCAGCAGACAAGACTGCAAGTGCTTATTATGTGATTGTGGGCATTTGGCAACCGTAAAGGCAAACAGATTGCAAAGTACTCAAACTACGGTCATGTGACTGGGGGCAGTGCAATGTTTTATGATGGAAGTTCAAAACAGTTGTGACTGTTCACAGTCATTAAATAGTGTGGGAAGACAGCACACACACACACACCCCAGAGAAAGAAATGTTTTAGGGAATATTAAAAAGACAGAATATTATATTTCCCCAAAGGAATAATGGAAAATATCTTTAAAAAGCCAGAAACTTAGCAGACACCAGATCTGTAGAAATGCAGATGTGATCATTCTTTCAGAAAGGCTGGAGCCAGGAAGGTAAACTGATGAGATTAGAAAGACAAAGACCCCTAAAATCTAAATACCCCACCCAAACTCTAAAAATATGACCTTTGGGACATAATAGAATTAGGCCACCAATACCAAAAAGGACACACTCAAAAGCTCAGGTTAAAGTTCATACCACAGGAACAGGAAACAACCTCAAAAGTCTAAGAAGGTATAAAAACTCACCACTCCCAGCTACATGTGGTCAGCTGCTTCATGTCTTGTGATTCTGCTCTTTTATTTATTTATTTATTTATTTATGAGACTTATATACCGCTTTAAGTGCAAGCACTCTCTAAGTGGTGTACACCAGTAAGCAATGTATATATATATTTACATTGCCCCCAACAATCTGGGTCCTCATTTTACCTACCTCGGAAGGCTGAGTCAACTTTGAGCCGGTGAGATTTGAACCGCTGACCTGCTGAACACAGTCAGCTAAAGTGGCCTGCCGTACTGCATTACAACCTTCTTTCTAAAGCAGTCTCCATTTTGTTTATTCTCAGCTTGGACTGTACCCTAATGAAGATTTTTCTTTCTACAATGGACATTCATAAATTGAGGACTACCTATATGACACAGCAAAAAGCATGACTTTAATCAAAAGCTTAGATGTGCAGAATTAGCTGATTTCCATGTATTTATTTAGTTCCTGTTTTTATTAATTTTACAAATAATTTGAGGCAGTGAACATATCCAACACATCTTCCTCCTATTTTCACCACAACAACAACCCTGTGGGGTGGGTTGGACTGAGAGTGAGTTTCTGCCCAAAGTAAACCAGCTGGCATTAATGGCTAAGGTGAAATTTGAACTCACTGTCTCCCATTTTCTAGCCTGATGCCTTAACACTACACCATGACTGAGCATCCATTGAAACTTAACAAAGAATGAAGTCTACAATTATGGTGCTTGTTTGAGAATGATCTCTCTGAAATAGATAGTTTAGGCACCATTGCAAACACATCCCCCCTTAGCACGTAGATGATGGACAGTATATCTGGCCAGGATATATGAGGAATCACTTCTCCCCAGTTACTTCTACCTGTCTCATCAGGTCCAACAGGAAAATCATGTTGCAGGTCCCATCTCCTAAGGCAGGGCTTTTCAACTGGTGGTATGCGTACTACCTGTGGTACATTGGCACCTGGCAAGTGGTACGCATCCTAGAGAAGTGGTAGCGAGGGAGGGGAATGAGCTGAACCGGTGTCAGCACCACACAAGCCTGAGCAAGAGATGGCTGGAGCTACAGGGCTGTCAGGGCTCAGCAGAAGCACCAGGATCAGCACCGGGCTCCAGCTAATCAGTGCTTCTTCTGCTTGATACTTCTTTGGCACTGAGCAGAAGCTCCAGGATCAGTGCTGGATTCCAGCTTTTTCCTTGGCAGGGAGAAGGGGGAGGGAGGGGGATGAGGCTTCCATGTTCCTCAAATCTGGGGCAAAGCAAAGCAATGGGAAAAAAAGACCATCCAGAAGTTGCCAATCACCTGGCCGACAGTGGCGGGCTCAGCTGCACTTTGCTAGAAGTGCAAGGCAGAGGCACCCCTGAAAATGGACCAGAGGGAAAGCAGAGCAGAAGGGAAATCTGAAACCAACCCCCCCAAAAGAAACTCACTTCCGGACAGCCTTTTCCCCTCCTTTCTGAATGTGAGGATTTGATCCCCTGAGAAGCCACCACTGCCTGGCCATCCACTGAAGGAGGTTGGGTGGAGCAGAGCCCTGGGACCTTCATCGCCTTGGGTTACCTGGATTTGGGAATGCCTCGTGCTGCATAAAGACCTTTTCCCCAGGCCTTGATGTGGCTCTTCCTGGCTGCCCTGATGGTCCCCTGTGACTGGCAAGGGGGGCAATGAGAGGAGGGGGCACTGCCTGCTATGAGGACGTTGACCTGTACTTCATTTTGGACAAGTAAGTGGCTGGGCATTGTGCCAACTGTGCAGGATGAGGCTGAACTGTGCGGGGCGCTTCATTTCAGGAAGCGACGCAGCAGCCCTGGCAGTTTTTCAAAACTCCGCATCAGGCTTCCAGTTCTGGATCGCAGCACTGGTGGACATGCAGAGCGATTGCTCCGCCGTCCAGTTTTCTTTTGCTGGGGGACCCTTAAAGGGGTCAAAAGTCACCTTGGAGGGGTGGCAGCCCTTCCGTTTTGTAGAGGTGAGAGACAGGGAAAGGTCGTGTGCAGAAAACTGCCCCTCCAACGCCTGTGTTTCCTCTCTGCATCTATCTTCCCCCCCCCCTCACATCACCATAGTGATGTGAAAGTATGTAGGTCTGTGTAACCTTTCCAGTTTGATAAGGCTGGCTCGCAAACAACAAGTTTCCCTGTTTATGTCCTCTGGCCTTTTTACTCTTGAGGATTGGCAATAAGTTTAGCCAGTGAAATGCTATTGCCATGTAGAATTTTTGCTGCTTGTAAAACACTATAAAAACAATAAACTGCTACATGTGAGTAGCCATCTTTTTGCACCCTTCAATGACTAAGGACTGATTACTACAGCTGGCGCCCGAACAGAGACATTTGGTTTTGGGACCCCTAGGGGAAGAAGCAGCTGCCAACATACTTACCATCATCTGGAACAGACCCCTAAGTGCACTTTCGTCTTACGAGACTTCTCAGTGGTAGGTATGGGTTGCAAGTTATCTCGGCCCCAGCAGAAGCAAAGACAGGCATGGGGGAACTCAGATTCCTCCTACAACCTGGGGCAGACACAAGAGAGCTGGTGGGCGGAGATAGGAAAACAGTGTTCTTCGAATCCTGAGCATCGGATGCTTAGGCTAAAAGATAGAGCATAAATTACAGCTTGAACCTTGGGCTCCAGTATTACATCGATATTATTCAGTCCCATCAGGCAAGGGGAAAAATGGCTCAGAATGCTTCAGAAGGGCAGCAATTAACTACCAGCCCCCCTTCTGCTTGCAACTAAGTAAAATTTATTCCTCCTAAAACATCTTTAATTGGATTTTCAGCTTCTTCTGAAGAGGCTAATTTGTTTGCTGTTTAGTTAGAGACATAAACCAAAATGTACTCTCTCTGTAAAGTGTTTTGAGCAATCAGAATGCTTTGAAACTCTACAATCTCTTAAGTTCAACCCTGTCAGACAAATGTCTGGTTGTATTTTGTGTTATGTGTGTGTGTGTGGCCACTCAGAACATTATGCTTGTGCTTGGAATGGTGAGAAAAATGGGAAATGATTAGGGCCCTTAAAACCACTTTTTGGTTGAAATCACCTTATCATTTTTCTCGCTTCTTGCAGGACAAGTCATATGTCTAAATAAATGTTGTTGTAACAGTATTTGTGTATATACGTTTGTCTGTGTTGTTCTGTGTTATTTCCAAGACTTGAAAGAGGGTCAAACCCCTCTCTGATAACAACAATACAAAAAGAGGCCAACAACAATGCCCTTGCTAAGAATATATGGTTTGCCTGGAGAAAGTATGAAATGAAATAATTGTATGTGGAATGGTTTTATGCAAACAGTCAGTATGGAACTGAATGAGTTAATTTGTTGAAGTGTGTGTTAGCCTTCAAAACCCACCAATTTTCTCCCAAACTGTGAAAATAATAGTAAATATTTGTATGAGAAGAATTTCATGGAGAATGTATGAAAGAATTTATTGAAAAATGCATATGAAGGAGGGAAAACTATTTTTTGGTGATGAGATTTCCCAACCCCCCCCCCATCTCTTTCGGCTGGCTGCATTGCTTAAAGAGCAAGAGACAGGAAGGAGGGGGAACTGTTCGTTTAAAACAATTTTTTTCCTCTGCTTGGAATTGTAATCTGAGAAGAGTGGAGTGAATCTGAAACTTGACATTCACCTGAAACTTGACATTTATTTGCAGTTTCGGCAAATAAATTTTTACTCAAAAGAGGAAACAGTAATCGTTGGACAATTTTTTTATATCCAACAACCAAAAGAACTAATTGAATTACTTTGTTATAGATTTATAAATGTTTAACCTATTTATATAAAATTTGTTTCCATCTGAATGGACTTTGCTTAAATTGAAGCACCAAAGATACAATTTAATTACCTTTCAGAAAATATAAAATGATTTAGGATTGCAATAAGTCCCAGAAAAAATATAGTTGCACAAATTGATGACACCATGAGTGTTCAGTTTGTGAACAAAATTCCACATTTTTGATTTTTTCCTACTAGTAAATTACCTAACGGAATATTAACTGTAATAGAAGTGCAGAAAGTATATTGGATTGAATAATATGTACTTATCCCACATCCCATCCCAAAATATTTATTTTTTATCATTTTTATGGTTGCTAAAATGATAACCTTAGGACACACATAAGCTTGCCGTTGAAAAGGAACTGATTTAATTAATATTGTTTTCAAAAATAACTTATCTCTTTAATGTGCTTTAACTGACTATATAGGCTGTATTTCATATCATTTGCCTAATGATCTTTGACTTGCTTGTTTGTTTTTTCTGATGGAGGGTGAATGAGAGGAGCAATTGCTTGCAAGGATCCTCATGATGATACCTGGAAAGGGTCCTACACTGCAATGCAATCCTTATCACAATGCTCAGAATTATCTACTGTTATTTTAGTTTTTCAAATTTTTTCTCAACAGCCTTTTAACTTAATCTTTGACTCTCATAATGTGTGCCAACTTACTTTTACTCCTTCAGGTGCTTACATTACGCCCAGGATTGACCCCAATCTTATGACTTTGTTTTTAACTTTGCAGCAGCTGCTCCAAAACTGAAAGCATTTATAATTTTGTTTCTCATATACACAATCACTCCTCCCTTTCTGGGCCTAATTTTTTTTGTATGTCTTTTTTATATCTTTTATGTGATTTTGCCTCTAATCAACTATGACAAATGGATGTTATCCATGTTCTCTCTTTTTGGCTTCCTAGAAATATATATTCATAAATAGGTATTTAGGAACAATTTCCCCCACCTCTACAAGGGGAAACAGCTTCACATGTTATTTTTCATCTTTTTTCGGCTATTTCAGCCCTGGGTAAACCCTCTTTCCTAAAAACTGACAATGGGCCAGCCTACTTTCCAGTGGCCTTTTTACAATTTTGTACAACCTGAAATATTGTTTTTACTCATGGTCTTCTCTATAATTCCACGGGTCAAGCTATCGTGGAACGTGCTAATCGGTCTTTCGAGGACTGCCTTCACAAACAAATAAAAAAGGATGGATTATCTAGGGTACCCAATTTGTTGTGGGTAATACAACAGGTTCAAAAAGTATTATTTATGTTACACCAATTGAATATTTTCATTCAAAATTTGACCACTTATCAGAGACACTTTCAACAGAAAACAAGCTTGCCTCCACCTCTGGTATATTATCGGACATTACCAGACAAAGCATGGTTGGGACCAGTCCCTCTGATCACTTGGGGGTGGGGTTATGCTGTTGTGCTTACTCCAACAGGACTGGTGTGGATTCCAGTGAGTTGTGATTATCCAGGGATGTCATGGCACCAGTCCCTGGACCCAGTCCCAGAAATGGCAAGAGTGACTCTACAGGCGGCACAGCAAGTAATCCAATCCTGACATGCCAGGCAGCCAGTGACGTGGGGAGATGTAAAGAACTTGATCCCTGAGAACCTGTGCGCTGCCATTTTTACAGTTTTAACTGCAAATTTTTTATCCATTATTTGTTTATGTCTGATCATTAACATCTGCCCTTTGACAACAGCAACTGTCATCCCACTCAATCATTCGAGCAACGAATGAAGCAAAATCTAACATCACACAAAATGACTTCTTTTGTTTATCTGAAATGTATGACATGGAAAATTTGCTTTCTACATGTTTAGTCTTTGTTTGCACCCTTTCTGCAGTAATTCAAAACTTCACTGACTCTGGGGGGTTATTGCTTAAAAAACCTCACTGTCATCACATTGGCTCACCTGCTTTAAATTGCACAGCTTCAATAGGGATTTCCTTTCATTTTGGACATGCTTGGCTACTGCAAGGAGGGTTTTTTACGTGTGGTCAAGAAACTTTAAATTATATTCCTACTAATATTAGTGAAGCGCAATGTTGCCTCAGCCAGCTGATTCCTGTTTTGCTTTCCAAACAACAAGTTTACACGAACCATTCTCCACATGGTGTCGCGCTAGACAACACTAGTGACTCTGAGAAAACCTTACTTTGTAGCATTGGCTATATCTCTAGTGGACATGCCAGGACTTGCTGTTCGTGCTCACCTCAACATTAATGCTATTACATGAAATTTGGCAAAAACAATTAATACTACTTCTTCAGCTATTTCAGCGATCAACCATGAACTGCAAAATTTGAGAAAGGCTGTTTTGCAAAATCACGCTGCAATTGATTATTTGCTTCTGCACCAGCATTTGGGTTGTGAAAGTTTTGAGAAAATGTATTGTTTCAATATTTCTGATAATTCACGAACCATTCAGCACCAGATTTATATTTTACACAATTTGGCCTCTGATTTGAAAATTGGTACCTTAGGATCTTTATGGGTGCTGTATATGTAATGTATTCCTTTCATTTTGCAATATATGTATTAGAGCTTTTAACCCCAAATTCTCTCCCACATTGCCTCAGGGTCAAGTTTTGGCCTTATATAAACAACTGCAAGGATGCTCCTCTCCTGATTATAAACCTTTTAACCCCGCTTACGGCGATATTTCATCTAACAAAACAAAAAGGAGTGAGATGTAGAGGTGAGAGATAGGCAAAGGTCGTGTGCAGAAAACTGCCCCTCCAACGCCTGTGTTTCCTCTCTGCATCTATCTCCCCCCACCTCACATCACCATAGTGATGTGAAACCTTGCCAGTTTGATAAGGCTGGCTTGCAAACAACAAGTTTCCCTGTTTATGGCCTCTGGCCTTTTTACTCTTAAGGATTGGCTAGGAGTTTAGCCAATGAAATGCTATTGCCATGTAGAATTTTTGCTGCTTGTAAAACACTATAAAAACAATAAACTGCTACGTGTGAGTAGCCATCTTTTTGCACTCTTCAATGACTAAGGACTGATTACTATACCGTTTGATCTGAAGTAGCTCTTCAGAACAACAGAGAAAAGATTGGCCACTCACATGCCCCATCATTAATGTCATTTCCAGCTGAGGCCAAATTTACAGCTAAGCACTTGAAAGCACCACAGAGGAACTGGGTGAAATCTGCCTTCTTTCAATCCCAAGTATCTTTTTTCCTGTAAAAAGTCTTTTGAAACTGCCTCCCCCTGTGAAGAGAGAAGAAAGGGAACATTTTTTCCCACCCTCTAACATGTTGGTGTTTGATTACATAAGGGAGATAAACCCCTGAAAAATATAATTAAGTAGTTGGACTTACATGTTTCTCAGATTTGGTGACCCAAAAAGTTCTTACTTTTACGGGAACTGGCTATCTTAACTACTTGAGAAAAAAAAACTGAAAAGAACCTAAACTGGATAAAAGTCTAGCCTCTCTGAAAAGGATTTCAAATGCCATTGGGGACATCTTGTGGTGAAGCTTGGTATAGCAAGTGAATATCTCTCGTAAAGAGACCTGTTTACAACCTAGACCTGTCCTTGGTATTTCTAAAGATAAAAAGCTGCAGGTGGGAGCTGAAACTGCCTCTTAAGAACTGTGTAGGTGAACATTCACTGACTCTTGTTTAAAAAATTAGCCTCCATTAAAGGACTATCTTTAACTATTTTAGAAATGGAGGAGGACCAGCAGCAAGCTTTGCTTGACTATAAACCTATACTTGAAAAAATCCTTGAAGCAACTGAGATAATTAAATCTAGACTGAAAGACAAAGGCGCTAGCTTGAACTTACAAACTGAAACCCCAATTCCAACCAAAGAACTTACAACCCAGAAAACAATAGAAGCCAAAGACATCAATACCAAGACAGAGGACTTTAAGGAAAAACAACAATATATTGAAATTCTGACAACCAAATACTGATTGCAACCAAAGAATCTACAACCCCAAAAGTAACAGAAGTGGAACAAAGTAATACCAAAACAGAGGATGCTAAAGATCAACCAGGACAGCACATTGAAAAACTAGATAACCAATTAATAACTATAAAATTAGACATGACCTTTTACCTAAACCAGAAGAAACCTGAGGAAGAAGAAGACCAGACCGAATTGAATTTGACACTAGAACAAACACCGAGACTTGAACTACCAGGGAAACAACTTAATGATTATAAATGGACTAGTAGAATGAAAGGAGGCCTATTTGATAACTTAAAGACATTGGTATGGAAACCTGGTTGGCAGAAAAAGAAAGCTAGAATTAGGTTTAAAAAATGGAGTCTTCTTACTTATTAGAGAGATCCTAAAGTCTCAACTAATGGGATAAAGGGAGACCTGGAGATGAAGGTAAATATGAGTATTAGGTTCAAATGTTGTTGGAAAATGATAAAAGGATGAGAATTAGAAAATGTTTATGAAATAAAATAAGAATATATTTAAGTAAGTAATATGTGTATTTTAGATATCATAACTTTTGTGTAGTGAAATAAAGGAAATTTGAGTTGCCAGAAATTTAAATATTATGGATGTTAAAGGTTAAAATTGGAATACTGTAATTAGAAATTAAGAATTAGGTAAAACTTAAAAACAGGATATGGATATGTATAAGCAAAAAATAGATTGACAAATTCTTTAATTGAGCCTGCTATGATTAGAAATTTACTAATTTAACTATGTTATATCAATATTAATGGGAAACAGAGAAGGAATTTTTGACAATGTAACCTGAGATATGTACTAAAAATGCTGTTACTGAACTATTGATTACGCATTTACCACGTTGCTTTCTAAATACTTGGTTGTTAAATTGGAAAACTAATAAAATTCATTATAAAAAAAACTCCACAGCAGTTTTTTACCTTTGCTTTGGGTGCCCAATTTTGACAAAAAAACACCTGGCAGATGCCATGTTCCTCTTTCCTCCATAGAAAGTCGAAGGAAAAAGTTTGGCTCCTTCACTGGTTTCTCTTTTTACAACGTTGCTCTCTTTGGGAAAAGTTTAACAAGGAGCAGCTATTAGCTTTGGCCTGTTTGGTTAAACTTACAAACACCCATTTCCAAAGCCTTAGTAAATCCCTCGCTCGGCTTTCCTCATGGGATGTAATTCCCGCAGAGCAACTGTTTAAGACAGAGGTGGGGAACCTTGGCTCTTTTATGACTTGTGGACTTCAACTCCCAGAATTCCTGAGCCAGCCATGCTGTGGGGAAAGCTGAGCTGAGCCTAGTTTAAGATCTCTGGAGTCAATTCGAAACTTGCTCCATGGCAGAAAATACATTGTTGTGATGTGTCTTTTTAAATTTATTTTTACCCTATTTTTCCCCTTAAGTCTGAGTCACTCACTATTCCTTTGTTCTCCATTAATGAAATGCACATTCTCTCTTTTTTCTATTTTTGCTGCTTTTTTTGCAGCTGCAGGAATTGTATCCAGGGAGGAAATAAAATGCTTGCTCATGTTATTTGCCCTACAACTGACACGATGCATTGTATTTGCGTAAGAGGTTTGGGGCTGTATTCTTAAATATTGGCCAGATGCATTGATGAATGAAGCTGCCAGAGAGCCTTAATAGTGCCTGACATGTAAAAAAAATGTTTTTGTTGAGGCTGAGTTTCCAAAGAGCCACATTTTGCATAGCCTGTAAAAAGGCTGTGAAAAGATGATTTTGTGGGTGGATTTAATTATCTTTCTTCCAGGCACTGATCCTGGTGCTTCTGCTGAGCCCTGACAGCCCTGCAGAAGGAAGGAAGGAAGGAAGGAAGGAAGGAAGGAAGGAAGGAAGGAAGGAAGGAAGGAAGGAAGGAAGGAAGGAGATGGGAATGAGAAGGAGGGAGGAAAAAAGGAAGGAAGGACTCCCCCCTGACAGTAATCACAAGATTAATGTGGCCCTCGGTGAAATTGAGTTTGACACCCCTGATATAAAAGTTTGTTAAGTGACTCATTTCACCATTGACTTTGCTTGTCAGAAGTTGCAAAAGGGGATCCATGACCCTGGGACACTGTGACCATCATAAATATGGAATGTAAATCATGTGACCCTGGGGATGCTGAAACAGTCATAAGTGTGAAAACTGGCCATAAGCCACTTTTTTCAGTGCCATTGTAACTTCGAACAATCACTAAGCGAACTGTTGTAAGTTGAGGACTACCTGTACTTTATCACTTTTTTCCTTTTTTTTTTTTGGTTACGGGTTTTTTTTTGGGGGGGGGGGTTATGTTTTGGTGCTCGGATATTGCCATATCCTAAAAGTGGTACAATGGGTGAAAAGATTGAAAAGCCCTGTCCTAAGGAGTTTCATCTGATGGGATCCAGAAGATGAGCCTCTTCTACTGTAGCTCTGTTCTCTTTAATATCAGCCCCTTGAGCTGAGATTAGCCCCAACATGTATCACCTCTTGGAAAACCTCAAAATATGCTTTTTTTCATCAGGCCTGGGAAAACCCTGGTAGCATAGAATGCTTGTGTTGGTTGCTCTACAAAGAGCATCTTAATTTAACTGTCTTATAATTTTATTTTTACAGATGTTAATTATGTAATTGTTTTCACTTGTTTTTACATTTTAATAGTTTTATTCTGCATAGCCCAGAGATACTTGTGTGATGAGATGTGTAGTCATACAAATGTGATACATAAATAATTTCATTAAACCTTCCAGATTTCTTGGTCCTGCCTAACCTGGTTATTTCATTTACCAGCCCTTAACTTGACTTCCAGTCTTCTCCCTCACACTCCTTAAAGTTCCCAAGCATATATAGAAGGAAGCAAGGAAAACAGTATCTTCTGTTCTTGCTCAGGCAGCAAAAAACCTTTCTTTAATAACATTTATTTTTCCACCATAAATAAACTGAACTGCATATTCATTTGGATCAAGATTGTATAGAAAGCTGCAGCAAAACAAATACATTGTGATAAATATTTGTTTGGTGTAGCATCCTATGTAACTTCATAGCAAGAAAACCTGTCCCTTTATAGTTTAGCAAAGGGAGCAATGCACCAGGAATACACAGTTGCATTCATCCAATTAAATGAGAACTATAGAAAAGTTGGATAATCCAAAGTGATCTAAATTTATACTTTTATGAATTAACTATTAGCTATAGAATTGGGACAAATATGCTAAGTTGGAGGTTGGGTATATTTCAGTTGCTCAGAGTTGAAAATATTATTCCTATATTCAGACCTTGATTTAAGTAGAGTTCTCACTTAAATATTATGTAATGAATAAATTAAAATAATTTAGAGATAACTGTAATGAAATTTGATCTCAAAATGAGAAAGGGAATTATGAACATTGCTATTAGGCAGACATTTTATTTTCCACATCTTTAACCTAATTATGTAATATTATTTCAGATTGCATAAAATTTAATTATATATGACAGTAAACTTCAGCAATGATTTTCCTCATTTTTGTATTTCGAAAGAATTTCTGTAACTCTGAGAATAATATAATCCTTTATTTTTGTTTAATTAGTAATGCAAATAGGAATATGTCTAATTAATAAAATACACCTCCTGTTATGATCTTATTTTAGTAACTTCATGGGAATTATGGGGTTTGGGGAAAATATCCTTTGATAGTCTTTGGACCCTCAGATGGGAAGATGTTAACAGTAGCTTTTTTGCCATCCTTCTTTTATATTCTGCTGAAACAAGGAAGAAGATAATCCTGCAGCTTCTGATTTTTTTTTAAAAAAAACAGAACCCTCAGTTAGACAACAGTTTGGTTTAGTGGTTAAGGTGCTGGCCTAGAAACCAGCAGATTGTGAGTTCTTGTCATCTTAGACATGAAAGTGAGCCGGGTGACTTTGGGCCAGTCACACTCTGTCAATCCAACTCACCTCGCAGGATTGTTGTTGTGGGGAAAATAGGGGGAAGAAGGAGCATTAAGTATATTTGTTTGTTTTCACCTTTTTGAACCACTCATCTCTCTCTCAACGAGGGACTCTGGGTGATGTACCATAAAACTTCAAGATATAAAACAGTATATAAAAATTAAAATTACAGTTAAAATTTTAAAATTTATAATTTAAAAAATTATAAAAATTTTAAGAAGGCAAGAATAATTAGTTGACAAAGGCAAAGGAAGGGTTGTCAAGGAGTCAACTAATCCCATGATTGTATGCTCTTTTGGGCTCCCCCATGCAAGGGTTCAGAGCAGTGGTTCTCAACCTTCCTAATGCTGTGACCCTTTAATACAGTTCCTCATGTTGTGGTGACCCCCAACCCCCCATCCAGCTGGCCAGGGGGTATCAAAAACTTGACAAAAAAAGGAAAAAATGGGAAAGTATAGGTAGTCCTCGACTTACAACAATTCACTTAATGACTGTTTGAAGTTACAACAGCACTGAAAAAGCAAATTATGATCATTTTTCACACTTATGATTGTTGCAGCATCCCCAGGGTCATGTGATTTACATTCGGATGCTTGACAACTGATTCATACTTATAACGTTTGCAGTGTCTCAGGGTCATGTGATCAATGGCCAGAGGGCGTGGCCAGCTGATCACTCAGGTTGCAGAGTGCCTGTGGGGGGAATCTGGGTCTCTGGGATGGGACTGGGGTGGGTGCCTGCCTTCCATCCCCCACTTCTCTCCCCTTGTCCTTTCCTTCCTTCTTTTCTTCCTTTCCTTCTCCTCCCTCTTAGTCTCTTCCTCCTTCTCTCCCTCTCCCATTCTCCCTTCCTTCCTTCTTTTCTTCCTTTCCTTCATCTCCCTTAGTCTCTTCCTCCTTTCCTCCCTCTTTCCCATTATCCCTTCCTTCTTTCCTTCCTTTCCTTCACCTTAGTCTCTTCCTCCTTCCCTCCCTCCCTCCCCTTGTCCCTTCCTTCCTTCTTTCCTTACTTTCCTTCACCTCCTTCTAAGTCTCTTCCTCCTTCCCTCTTTCTCTCCCCTTGTCCCTTTCGTCTTTCTTTCCTTTCCTTCACCTCCCTCTTAGTCTCTTCCTCCTTCCCTCCCTCTCTCCCACTGTCCCTTCCTTCCTTCTTTTCTTCCTTTCCTTCACCTCTTTCTTAGTCTTTCTCCTTCCCTCCTCTCCCATTGTCCCTTCCTTCTTTCCTTCCTTTCCGTCCCCTCCCTTAGTCTCTTCCTCCTTCCCTCCCTCTCTCCCCTTGTCCCTTCCTTCCTTTCCTTCACCTCCTTAGTCTCTTCCTCCTTCCCTCTCTCTCTCCCATTGTCCCTTCCTTCCTTCTTTCCTTCCTTTTCTTCCCCTCCCTTTTAGTCTCTTCCTCCTTCCCTCCCTCTCTCCCCTTGTCCATTCCTTTCTTCCTTCCCTCTTTGTCCCTTCCTTCCTTCCCTCCCTTCCATTTTTCCTTCCTTCCTTCCCTCTCTCATTGTCCCTTACTTCCCTCCCTCTTTGTCCCTTCCTTCTCCACCCCTCCATGCCCAGGAAGGGACAAGGGGAGGGGGATAGGCTGCCAGCATGGCTGGGGGCTTTGCTGCCGGTGGCCATGGTGACATGCCAAACCTGCCTATGCACAGGCAGAGAAGAGCTCCGCCCAGCTCACTTGCTCAGCTTCGCCGAAAGACATGCTGCTTGCTAAGTTAGCAGAAGCTCCAGGATCAGCGTCGGGCTACAGCTGATTTGTGCTTCTGCTAAATTAGCAAGCGGCATGTTTTCTAGCAAAGCTCGAGCAAGTTTGCTGGCAGGAGCCAATGAGAGCAGCTACAGCTGATCTGCCCTTCTGGGCTGCTCTGCAGAAGTGCGGATCAGCTGTAGAGGCTCACCCTGATCCTGGACAAGAGGGAAGGAAGGAAGGACAGAAGGGACAAGGGGAAAGAGGGAGGGAAGGAGGGACAAAGAGGGAGGTGAAGGGAAGGAAAGGAAAGGAAAGAAGGAAGGAAGGAAGGAAGGAAGGGAGGGAGGGAGGGAGGGACAATGGGAGAGGGAGGGAAGGAGGAAAAGACCAAGAGGGAGGGAAAGAAAGAAAGTTCCAGCCAGCAGAGGCTTGGCAGCCCGGCTGCCAAAGAACAGAAGAGCACAAAGCCAAGGAGAAGAAGGTGGCGGTTTCCTCCCAGAGGGGGATCCTTTTCTCCACCCCTTTCCTGGGTTTGTGGGGAATTTCTCGTCACAAACACTGACAGGTGCTCCTTTGAGCCCGCCGCAAGCTTTCTCACCCCCTTTGCTTCCCCCCCCCGCTTTTGTGAGGATTGTGGCGCCCTTGGGAAGCTGATCGTGCTTTGAAGATTAGGAGAGGAGGAGAAGTCCCTTCCTCCTTCCCTCCCTCTCTCCTGTCAAGCCCGGGCAGGCTCGACATGAATGGGCGGAGGAGAAGATGAGGACAGGTGGGGTGGCAAAGGAGACCGGCCGTCGCCAGACCTCCCAGCTGACAAGCGCAAGTTCAGGGATCACCCGTTGACGGGCGCAGGAGTTGGGTGCTGCGGCGGCCTCCCCTTCGCTGACCTGTGTGCACGAGAAGAAGTCAATCCGGTTGCTGCACAATGAGTCTCTGGGGAGGGCGGGGCCTTGCTCTGCACCTGCGCTCTTCATGAGCCCCCTGCAGCGCACATTTGGTAGAGTTCGTGCAGACTGGCACCAAGCAGTCTATTTTCCACAAGCAAGTGAGGTTGAGCGGGGGGGGAGGAGAGAAGGCAGTTGACAAGCGCTGCCTAAGACCATTGGAAATATGTGTTTTCCGATGGTCTTGGCGACCCTTGTGAAAGGCTCATGTGACCCCCAAAAGGGTCACGATCCACAGGTTGAGAACCGCTGGTTCAGAGCCATGTTTTAACCTCTGGATTAAGAATATTCCATATAGTGGGGGCAAAAGCAGAGGAGGCTCTCTTCCTGGACTCTGCCAATCAGCATTCTTAAACTGACAGGTCTTCAACATAGTAACCCTGTTCACCACCTTGAGCTATTTATAAAAATGATAAATGTGGCTCCAGATGTTGAGCAATGCTTCATTGAGGGAGGGGTCTTTCCTGCAACCCTTGAAGGAAGCGGTTGTGAGGCCCCTTTCTCAAGAAGCCTACCCTGGACTCGGCTGATTTAAATAACTTCCGCCCAGTCTCCAATCTCCCCTTTTTGGGGAAGGTTGTAGAGAGAGTGGTGGCGCTCCAGCTCCGACGGTCTCTGGATGAAGTGGATTACCTAGACCCTTTTCAATCTGGCTTCAGGCCCGGCTTTAGCACAGAAACTGCTTTGGTCGCACTGATGGATGATCTCTGGCAGGCCCAAGACAGGGGGTTATGGTGTTGGTGCTACTTGACCTCTCAGCAGCTTTTGATACCATCGATCATGGTATCCTTTTGCGACGACTTGGAGGGGTGGGAGTGGGAGGCACCGTTTTACAGTGGTTCTCCTCCTACCTCTCTGGCCGGTTGCAATCGGTACTGGTGGGGGGGCAGAGGTCAACCCCGAGGCCCCTTGAATGTGGGGTGCCACAAGGGTCAGTCCTCTCCCCCCTCCTATTTAACATTTACATGAAGCCGCTGGGTGAGATCATCAGACAGCACGGGGTGAGGTTTCATCAGTATGCTGATGATACCCAGCTATATATCTCTTCCCCGAGCTCTTTCAGTGAAGCGACTGATGTGATGGACCGTTGCCTTGAAGCTGTGAAGGTCTGGATGGGGGTAACAGACTCAGGCTCAATCCTGACAAGACCGAGTGGCTTTGGATGTTGCCTCCCAAGGATCATGTTAACTGTCCAGTGTTGACTCTAGCAGGGGAAAATATATCCCCTTCGGAGCAGGTTCGCAACTTGGGTGTCCTCCTTGATCCACAACTGAAATTGGAACATCATTTGACGGCTGTGGCTGGGAGGACCTTTGCACAAGTTCACCTGTTGCACCAGTTGCGACCCTACCTGGACTGGGAGGCTCTCCTTACAGTCACTCATGCCCTTGTCACCCCACGCCTGGACTACTGCAACATGCTCTACATGGGGCTACCCTTGAAAAGTATTCGGAGACTACAGTTGGTCCAGAATGCAGCCACGCGAGTGATAGTGGGTGTTCCTCGGTACACCCACATTACACCTATCCTCCGTGAGCTGTACTGGTTGCCTATTGGTCTCTGGGTCCAATTCAAGGTGTTGGTTATTACCTTTAAAGCTTTATATGGCTCAGGGCCAGGCTATTTGTGAGACCGCCTACTACCTCATAGTTCCCTTCATCTGGTTAGATCCCACAGGCTGGGCCTCCTTCAGGTCCCGTCAGCCAAGCAGTGCCATTTGGCGGGGCTGCGGGGGAGGGCTTTCTCTGTGATGGCGCCCATGTCTTGGAACCAGCTCCCCCCCAGAGATTAGGACCGCTCCCACCCTGTTGGTTTATCCGCAAGCTGCTTAAGACCTGGCTTTTCTGGCAGGCCTGGGGTTTATAAAATCTGGCCCCTGGATGAATGTTATTGTATTGTTTGTTTTGTTAAGTTATATTGTGTTTTTATTGTTAGCCACCCAGAGTCCTGAGGGAGTGGGGCGGTCTATAAATTTTAATAAATAAATAAATAAATAAAATAAGATATAAATAAATACATTTATTTATGTATTTGTTAAATTTATTTGCCATCTATCTTCCTTTGGGCTTTGAGAGAGAGGGATGGGGAGGGAGGGGCAGGGAGGGGCAGGGGGAGGGGAGGGAGAGAGAGAGGGAGAGGGAGAGAAAGAGCATATTTATGATTTCTTGGATCTTGGGAGGATTTGAAGTAATTGTGCTACCTTAACCTGCTAAGTCTCTTTTAAAAAAAACTTATTTCCTGACTATTCATTTTGCCCACTTTTCATAGAATAGAAGTGTGGCTTCAAGTGCATTTTTCCCAAAATAGCTCCAATTCTGAAAGTTAGTTAAGCTTACTCAAAAAACAGTCAATCAAAACAAGGGGAGAATAAGAGTACCCAGTCCTTCTCTTCCTGCAAGAGATAGCCTCTCATCTCCTGCATTGTGGTGCATGCATAAAAATAAAAAGTGGATCTAGACTTATCCTTGCAGAGAAGAAGGTAATTCGCATAGTTAAAAACAAGTTTTAATTTGACAGTGCTCAACTCTATAGTTTATAAAATTAAAATAGATTAAACGTTTCTTAAGCAGATATAATCTGAAGTATTAGTATGATTGTATTTCTATCTAATATGGTGATCTAGTGTACCTAATATGTGGCTTTGCACTCATAGCAAACTAAAAGCAAGCCATTTATGTGAACTGGGCTGCTGTAATATAAAACAGTTTACTCAATATCTAGGATGGTTTGTAGAGACTGCAGGTCTCTAAGAATTAGACAGGTTTTCTAACACTGTAAGAACATAATACTTCCTAACTGATTTGAACTCTGCCATTTCAAATCCTCCTTAGATCTTTTCATTCCACCCTGCGACTGACAGGAAGAATGAGTATACCAAAACCACTATGTCTTTCAATTTCCTGATATTCTCTCTCATTTCCATTTATCAATCAGTTCTGTCTGATTTTCAGCAATAGAGGCTACTGGCAAAGCAGCTATTTAGATGCTACTGGACTCATATCAGGATTTTTGAGATTAGCAGTGCTGGAGAACTGGATCCAGCTAGTTGGGGGTGCAGGAATTTGTTGTGTGTTCCAAAGGTGATGAATGGTTTCCTGAAACTAAGAAAAATATCTTTCAGTATAGCTGACTAGGGGAAGTGGAAAAATTTTGTCATGCTTACCCAGATGGAAATAACAGTTTCCTGAAATGGACTAGAGAGCATTAGGAGTAAATTAACAAACAAAACTAATTTATCTTTATTTTTTAAAGCATTCAGCCAGGGTTCCTGTATTTTACTATAAGAGGAATCATATACAACTAAGTGTAAATTCCTAGTTTCGGACCAGATTACCTGTGGATTCTTTTTACAACTGTATTAGGTATACAAAGCAGGTGAAGATTTCACTAATGTTAGGTACATTTTTCCATTAGATGAAATGTAATGTTGACTCTTCTTTCTTTATACCATAGCAAAGTTTCTATGATTAGAATTTTTTAAGTATTTTCACACCTGGGTTACAAAGAATTTTTTTTATTTTTATTTAAAAATTATATAATCTAAACATTTTAAACATATCAATGGTATCTTTAAGATTATTCAGTCCAAGGATGTGACTGGAATAAGCAACAAGGGTCAAGTGCTATTGGTACTGCTTGATTTTTTAAAAAATGTAAACAATTTTAGAATATATTAAAAACTTTCTGCTTAGCTCTAATTATGATGATGCATTAATTACTGAAGTGAAACTATTTCTAAGTTAGGATTCTCTAATCACTGATAATAGCATAGCATTAACTAATCAGTTTGTTGATTATACAAGTTCTAAGAATATTTATTTACTTATTTATTTATTTGGCTGCCCAGTGGCTCTAGGTGACTTACAATTAAAGGGAAAAAGAAAAAAGAAAAGATACATTGTAAAAAATCAGGCAGTTCCTCAGTTGCTAGGCCTTATGCCATGAACAACTTTATAGATGATAATCAAGACTTTGAATTGCATCTATAATTTGACTAGTAACTAGAGCACGTCATGAAGTAATAGGATTCATGACCATATGTAACATATCCTTTACTGCCTATACCACACCATTCTGAACCAGTTATAGCTTCCAGGTGGTTTTCAGGGATAGCCATGTGTAGAACATGTTGCAGTAATACTATTGTGAGGCAACTAGGTCATAGGTGATTGCCCCAAGTGTCTCCTGGTTCAGGAATAAGTGTAACTAATGCACTAGATGAACTTGTTCAAAGGCTTTCCTAGCTATCCTGCAACCTGTTTATTTCCAATAACTGTTAGCCCCACAAAAATCCCTAATTATAAACAAGTCTTGCATTGGGTAATGTAACTCTCTCAGAACTGGAATGTCCAGCAAACAGAACTTTTTGGTTTGCCAAGATTGAACCTGAGTCTAAACAGGCCCTTCAAATGCACCTCTTGGTTGTTTCAGGATAGAGATATATAACTGGGTATCATCAGCTTATTGGTTGGTACCAAACCCAAACCAAAGGATGACTTCATCCAGAGATTTCATGAAGATGTTAGGCAAGAGGAAAAAGGGTGTCAAATCCTATGGCACTTCACAAATAAAGGACCAGGAACAAGCTTTTGTCATCCCAATTAATGCTGACTGAAGCCATATTAGACAAATAAGAATCACTACAAAATGGTGCCTCTAATTCCCAACCATGAAAAGAATACCATGATCAACATTACTGAAAGCTCAAAGAGCACCTTTATGGATTTACTATCCATTCTGATGCCACCACAAGTCATCAACATGCATGGCCAATGCTGTCTATGCATTGAATCCAACTGAAAGCCTGAAAACTGTTTGATATTGTATGATCAGGCATTTGTTGGAGTGTTTATCATTGATACCTGGCTTAAAAGTTCTGAATTTTGGAAATGTCCCAAAATTATGTGATCTTTGTTATGTATTTCTAATTATCAGTATTTATTTACCTGTCTGAAAAATTATTGTCTGTAAAAATTATTCAATTTTTAAATGGTGATAATTGTAGTTATCTAATTAGTTCAATATAATAATTAAGCCAATGGTGCCAGCACATGACCAAAGGTGATAATTGTAGTTATCTAATTGGTTCAGTAATAACATATTTTATTAATTAATGAGTTCATATATTACACTAAGAACTCTAAATTTTATTATTGCAAGAACGTGTATATGAAATTGGTTGTTGAATTCCCCAACAGAGGTGATGTATAACATTGGCTACTCAAAGGGAATTCTAGATGAGGATCCTTATTTTATTCCAACCTTATTACAATACAATTGTCTTGAGTAATGGTAGAATTACTCAAGAATTACTTCTCATTATCAGTGCCCATTGGCAACTACACATCTATTTATCAATTGGGTTTCTAAGCAAAAACATGGATTTCCACTTATACCAACACTGCAGGGCTGTTCAATTATGCAGGACACTTTTGGCTTGAAACTAGATTCAGAGAGCAGGGAGAAAATAGATTTATGGGCCGAAATGGCCCAGAGTAACAAATGAAGAATAGAAAATGTGTTAAGTACTAATAAAGTGGAATGTAGCAGTATAAGAAAGATATGTAAAGAAAAAACATCCTCCTCACCTTTCAGAAGAGAAAAAAACCACCTTGAGATTAGAACACTTCTGTTTCTCTTCCCTGCAAAAGCCCTGAAAAATCTGTAAAATGAATGCTGTCAGGAATTCAGGCCCCTGAATGAATGCTGCAGGCTCCTCAGTTGTAGGTCAGGACAACAAATACTATAGATAAAAAGAGGCCAATTTCACTTTTTAATGCCTACATAACTGAAGGGAAATTGACCTCAAAAACTTAATCCCCCTCTAACAATTAATGCATTGTATGGAAAGGGGGGAAATGAGTCTTCCCCCTTTCCCATTTTCTTCTGAAAGTCTTTCTAAGTTCTCACTCGAAGTATAACAATCGACTTTCAAGGAGGCACACTTTTTACAATGCAAAGTAAAAAAAAACTAATGGAGGCACTTTTCTTTTCTTTGCTTTTCTTTTAAAAAAAGCAATGTATGAAGACTCATTGTTCCTTTGCTCTTAAAATTAAATAATGATTTATGGCTACCACCAGTAATTCACTGACTAGAAAATGAGTGAAAATGAGCTTCATTGCCTACATCTATCTATCTATCTATCTATCTATCTATCTATCTATCTATCTATTATCTATCTATCTACTCATACATCTAACTACCCACACACACATTCACACATCTGTATATTAAATATTGAAATGTAGGAGTCAGAGTTCATTAAATTATGAAATAACCAAAATCTATACAGGTTCACTTTATTTAAGACATTATTATAATATAATAGATAATAATAATAAACTATAAATATTATTTTAGATTAAGAAAATTCAGAGGCATCTTGACAGGCTGTCTCCAGAAGTAATAACATAATCATATTCAAGATACTGGACAAAATCAATATAGGATGAGATGACTCTTTCATCACAGCAGGAAAATTCAAAGAAGGTAGAAAAAAAAATCACTGTCCTGAATATGGATCAAGACTTCATGTATTTAAAAGGGCAAACCAAATAGGAATTTGGTGGTGCATGTTTATCTCAGAATGAGATTAAGAAGCTCCATCTATGCAAAACGCAAAATGATGTTACTGAAATTATGAATAATTGTTATAATCAAGACTACATTCAGCCCAGCACAGAAGGTAAACTTCTATTACATTTAGGTGACATGAGGGTACTAATGCCATTTTATGCAAAATCATGCTAAAATGCTATTGGCATTATCTAGCCTCTTGTATTCCTGTTTGCATTTAGGGAGGTAAAGGCATTTAGTAGACTTTTATTTTCTATTTGTTAACAATATTTATTGGCTTTCTCCATCCCTCTGGACTGTAGGCTGCCAGCAATCCTGATACACAATCAAATTAAAACAATCACTGATGATTATTATTTACTATCTATAATTGGTGCCTATGACTAAGGACTCAAAAGCCTTCTGGAATATTCAACTTACTTCTGGAAAGTCAGGAGGATTTGAAATGCCTGTATTTTTATAAAGAAAGTTTATGGAGTATGGTAAATTTGCTTGCCCATATAGAAGAGTGGTCAAGAAAGATCTTAGCACAGTTGGAAAAACTGAGGTCCTCTGTTTTAGAAATAACATTTCCCAGCAGTTCTAGGTAGCATGGCCAGTGGTGAGGATCCTAAAAATTGTATTTCTGGAGAATGGCCACTTTCTACCTAGCTATGTCAGAATCCCATAGGGTAAGTTGAGGAGGACTGCCTATAATTTTAAACACAGTTTCGTCTGTGTCACCCCAGGTTTTGAGAACTAAGGTCCAGATTGAATATGGTGTTGAATACATCATTAGAAATCCCTTTGAACCTTTTAAAAAGTTAATTGCTTATTAAATCAGAAACACTTGTTCTAGGACAAAGAATGCTTTCTGCAAGAAGGAATTTTCTTTCACACCTTGACACAAATAAAAAGACATGGGTATCTTATTTTGTATCACATATAGTTTGGTCATAAGATTTTTCTCAATACTATAAAAATATAGTCAAATTTGATAGATGTACAGGTGAAAATCAGAACTAATAATAAATTTAATGAATAATTCAGAAGACTATAACTTTAGTCACCCACAATAATTTTACCCTTGGAAATTTAGTTTTAAATTTTTATTTTTACCCCTAACGCAAAACAAAATAAATGTGAAATCTAGAATTGTATTTAAAAGGTCCAATCATTTCCAGAATTAAGATGAAAGTATCACACAAAGAAGACAAAACCAAATTCTGGATATTGTATATATTTTACAATGAAACCCCTGGTATTTGTCCCTAGGAAAGCAGCTACAGAACAATTATTTTGATATCCAACATTGCTTATATGTGTGAGAAAAATAATGACATTCTTTGATACACAACTGTCCACAAGCAGACATTTCAGAAAATGAAAAATAATCAATTTAAAAATAAAACAGATCAATCAAGATATATATCACCTGATTTCAGAATGTCTGACAACATCATCATCATCATCATCATCACCATCATCATCATCATAAAGTTGGAAGGGACCTTAGAGGTCGAGTCCAACCTCTGCTCAGGCAGGAAACCTTACACCATTTTGGACAAATGGCTGTCCAGTCTCTTCTTAAAAACTTCCAGTGTTGGAGCATTCACGTTTTGGAGGACAGTGGAGAGTATAACATCATGTAAATATTTACTCTCATATTTATACATGCAAATCATCAAGATGTTGCCATTGATAAACACCCAATTATGTAATTATAAAACCGGTGACTGAGTAAAAAGTATGATGTTGATAGTTAAAATATAGATAGCAAAGATTATGTACATACATCAGATCAAGATAACTATTGCATGTATTGATTTTTCTCAGTATCATTCTACATTGACTAGAATTTAGAGGAGCATCTAAAAGAGTCTCATTAAAAATTGATGTTTTTATATCCTGTAAAATAACAAAAGCATTCCAGAGTTTGCAGGAAAATTGCAAAGATGGTTTGGAAAGAGGACGTTATTTACATTCATAATCTGCACAGTACAGTATTGTTCAACAGCAAAGCATTGTGCTAAAAGCTATCTTGTAGTTTCACCCAAAATTCAGTCCAATCTATTGAAAAGCAATAGATATTATTTATTTAAGAATGAGTCTTAAGCATTCACATACTAAGAATCTTGTTCAACATCTGTACTCAAGTCTCATAAAATATTAATGACTTGGATACCCAAAAGTAAATACCAATATAGGTGATGAAGTTTTCTTTGTGATAATAAATATAGAATTGAAGATTATAGCTTGATTCATTTAATTAAATATATGTATCCAACAGCAAGTAAACAATAACTGCTTTTGTCTGTGACACATTCAAGTTTCAAAATTCCTCATTTCTGTAAATTACACACACACACACACACAAAACATATTGTGACCAAAATATTGACTTCTAAAGATTGTTGCATTGCCATTTTCTTTTTTGCATCAACTTTCACATGTAAGACATTTTTTTTCTCAAAATCAACTTAAAGGTCCAGTATTGTACTTAATACATTCATCATGCAAGCAGATAAAATCAAGAAAATTTTCAGGTTTAAAAATATTATGTTACCAGCGTTGATAAATCATTTCCTTCCACACAAAATCTGAAGTATATATCATATCCTTGCTTTTTTCAAACCTTACTCAGTCAATAATCAGAATGCTTCAGCAGCTAACTCTTAAATGAGTAAAATAAACTTTTATAAAGCTAAACAATATTCATGGTATATTTATGAAAAGGAATACTAGGAAAGCTGTGCTTTATATTTTCTTTCTCATTAGTGATGATGATACATAGTAATCATATTTCTTTATGTTTTTCAAAACTAGGTGGAAAAAAACTTAACCAGCACTAATTAGATAGGATAATGATGATGATAATAATAGTACCACAATAATAATAAGATGAAATCTTGCAATCATATGTACAGAGCAAAAGAATCCTTCAGTAATCCAAAAGTGATTTCATCCAATAAATCTGATAATAAACTGACATTTACTGCAAACACTGGCTTTTCCTTGAGGCACCGGTGCCAAGCATTCAACCATATATTGGAAGTCATGTCAGATATGGATTTCTCACTGCTCTAATATGAGAGCTTTAATTGGATTTATACGTACCTGCCCATACCAGTTGTATTCCAGCATTCTAACTGCAAGGACAGCCAAACCTGAGAAAACTCAGAAAAAGTTTGAATACCCTCTTTTTCATTAAGTGCAAAGTTACTGCCTGCCCTGCTTTTGTCCCTTTCAAGGGAGTGTGCTCCAGCCTAAACTTTTTTTTACCAAACCATCAGGAGTGCTACAATTTGAGCTTTGTTAAAGTGTTGTACTCTTGCAGCTAAAACCTGTTGATAATGAACCTGAACCCATTATTTTGAGTCAATGAATTGAAAGAAATAGGGCAAAGAATGAAAGCCACAGGGCCAATTACCAGCATTCTTTGATGTATTACTTGCTAGCACACACCAAATCACTTTGTGTCTTTGTCTTGATCCTCTCTGTTATTCATTAATTATTGTGGAAGGGTTAGAGTTCAGATAGCTAATTGCTCAAACAGTTTAACTTGGTGGGGATTCTCCTTACACTGACACTTTCCCAACTGTGCCCAGCCACCTTGTATTATGCCAATTAATCCCATTCTTGGCATTTGTACAATCTTCCAAGTTCTTTTTAAAGTTATGTCTAAAATGTTTTCTCACTTGCCAATCAGAAGGACAAGATATTTGAAGAATTGACTGGATCATCAAGATTCCAAGCTACTTCTAGAACTTTGATTGGGCTCCAACAAACCAAAGCTCTGGAATTCACAATTAGAATAATACAGTACAGATTTTAAATAGCATGCTGACTTGAATATTTTCCATGATCTTGGACCTAGTGACACTTTTAACAGTGTTCATTTTTGTCTGATTTGGAAATTATGTAACAATGAACTGTTCATCATTACCTAACACTTTCACAAGCTACAAATACATCTTCTCAAATCTGGTATTCTCCAGAAGTATTAAGGTGTAATGAATTAGCATTAAAAGGCCAAAGTATATTGAGACATCATGAGATGCATCATATTTAAATATTAGCCTATTTACAAGGATGTTTCAGGCACTAGTAATTAAATAGCTTGTGATTAGTCTTCTGCAACATCCTCATCAGAAACATCTGGTGGTACTGCCTTCCAAATTCATACTATATGTTTATACATATCTGAGAATTAATACCCTTATTCCTTAATCATAAGAATAGTGAACAATCAAATATTCCTTTTGTCTTCAACTGCATATATACACACATACACACAGTATATGTACTTTGTGTGTGTGTGTATGTGTGTGTGTGTCTCCAGTAAGATAAAGTTTTCATCCAACCAAGTTCAATTTCTAGTAACTTGGTTACCAGAAGGAGGAAGGGAGTTGGATGGTTAAGAAGCATGAAATACCCACACATGCATATATACATACACACACACACATACACACACAGTATATAAAATCTTCATAAACAAAACCATGTAATATTCTTGGTAGCATTATGAAAGTGGTTTGCCCTGCCTTCTTCCAGAATGCTTTTTCAGTTTTCCAGCCAAGTCTATGAAGGCAATCCCCAGATTCAAAATGTCTGACTTAAGGACAACCCCTATATACAAGTGGGCTTCCTATGACTAAAACTGGCATATGGCATTCTCTTCTTTCCTTGAACCAATGAACCATGCAATGCTTTCAGGAACCACCATGCCCTTTTTCAAATATAGCCTGATTTCAGTGGTTTTCAGTAGTTCTTGAAAGCATTGCATGGCTTCAGTAGTTCAGCGGCTTAAGGAAGGATAACACCATCCATATTTCCAGTAATGGTCTGTTTGTAGATACATGTTGCAACTAACCACATATTCAATTTAAAGAGAGTTAGGAGCAAAACTCATTCTTAACCGAGGGAATGCTCTAGCTCTAGCCATGGATTTCCAAGATCAAGGAAAAAAGGATTGTTCGCATATCACAAGTTTAGAACATCTCACATGTCTATCAGGAAAATATGTAAACCAGTGGAAAATAGGAAGTTATCAAGAAATGGGTAACTAGAAGATCAGGGAGTTACCATTCCTTTAAAAAAAGTTATAAATGTGATTTTAAAATGAATGCATCCAATTGTCAAAATTCCTATAACAATGTCCTTTTTCCATTTCAATGTTTAATAAGATTGTAAGAATCTAGCTTTCTTGGATGTGAGCAGATGTAGGAACTGGATACATACTATTCCTTGGAATTGTCCTATTTCTTGGCATTGTGTGACTCTGCCTACCTTTATGTATATCCTATTCCATATCCACTAAATCAATTAGTAATTTTTCAATCAACAACTTATCGAGAGTCTTCTGTAATGTTCTATAATCTATAACACAGATTATATGAGAGTAATAAGAGCTGATAAAATAGCAAGGAAATGTTCCTATATATAACTATTTGCCTACATCGAACTAGTATCTCACAGTACATTCAGTATGATATCGTGACTTAGAATCATACATTGAAAAGGACATTTAGACCACTTAAACCAATCCCCTGCTCAGATTTAATTACTCTAAAGCTTAGAAATTGGAGAGGAAAATGGACAATGTCACTAATGTATGTTCAAAGATTTTAAAGACAAGTTTTCTATTCAACACAGTTTATAAATCTCCATTGGCAACTTGGCATATGAAATCCAACATGCAACAACCCAAAAGCAATCATGGTAATAACTCAATAATAATGTCTATTAAAGAGTTCTAACATTTAATGGAATGAGTCAATAGGCTGCACTGTAAACTCAACAATAAATAATCAGATATCTGGAATCCTTCAACACTTCAACAAGTAAACATCCATTTAAACAAATTCCAGTAAATTGCAATGGTTAATATGTTGGTCTTGGAACAAGGAGATCCAGATTCCAAATCACCCTCAGCTAGTGATTTATAAGTTTGTTGTGAGGAAAATTGAGAAGAAGAAGCACATGAACATTGACCTCAGCTTCTGAATAAAAGGTTTATATTGTATTTATGATATAGTATATCTTCCTTTTTCATGTTGCTTTCTGGTGGTCTGTTAATGAATAAAAACTGAAACATAAATGTAATAAATAAGAAAGCAGTAAGTAAAAATACATAAAATCATAAACTGCTACAATCATCCATATCAATGGGTATGATGAGGCAAAGAGCTCAGTAGAATGGGAAATGAGTAGATAAAACAAAGGCATTTTTATCTTTCTCCTTTGCCCATCCTTCTTCCTAAGTGTGAAGGCAAAACAAAGAGGTTCTACATGGAAGATTACTTCTGAGGAAGAACTGCTACAGCAACATAAGGATTCTACTGTGGGGATTCTAGAACTTAAGTCCTTAGAAAATATCATCGACATGTATTATCATTACAATTTCTCAGTTAAACATTTTTTTAAAAAAATTATTAAACTAAGGAAACCTGGAAGTGTAATAAATAAATCCTTAACATCCATGCGTTCATATAGACAGTTGTAGGTATACAACCCTTAGAGTTATCTCTGTGTGATATATTTCATAAAATTGCATGATGTCAACATGAATATGGTGAAGAGCAGATAGCTAAAAACAACTTCTTCTTATTGTTATTTTCCTTACACTTTTGTTCTTTTAAAGAATAATGTCTTGCAGACCTCAACACAAACAAGTATTATTTGTACATTCTTCTTTTCATGGTGCATAATCAGCGAAGGTGGCTTTTGTACATGGAAAATGGTCATATTTTTAGAAGAAATGCTAGTGTTATTGCAAGAGAAGCCATTAATCACAAGGATATATAGCACAACACTGTGGGAAGCATCTCTGAAAGTGTTGCCATCTTTTTCTCTACTAAATAATAGGCACAGAGATACAGGTTTTTAAAAATTGTTAACTGAATCTGTAGATAAAAGGTATTTATTTTTATTGCAGTATCAGTTTTAGGTTTTCCAATAGCAATACAATTAATATCAAGTTAAAGATTATTTTAGGAGTAATAAATTATCTTGAATTACTAAGCTCTGATAAACATGAATATGTCCCCATCCAGACATACCATCTATAAACCAAAAGGAAATAAATATCCTTAAATTCCCTTTATCCTGCATTTAAGTAGAGCCCTAGGACATGAATATGTGGAAAAATTGGCCTTAAACTACTACAGTATTTTTTTTTATTTTCCTCTTAAAGCTATGAATTCATAATGTATGTAAAAATACACAATATAGAAATAGTTTTTAAAATGCTTAAAACTGAATTTAAAATATACCTGAGAAATGAGTTATACATTACATGAGATATACATTACGCCATGATAGCAGTATTCCAGTATTTGAGGGGCTGCCACAAAGAAGAGGGCATCAAATTATTCTCCAAAGCACCAGAAGGTGGGACAAGAAACAATGGTTGGAAACTGATCAAAGAGAGAAGCAACCTGGAATTAAGGAAAAACTTCCTAACAGTTAATTAACAATTAACTGGACAATTAACCAGTGAAAGAGCTTGCCTTCAGAAATTGTGAGTGTTCCATCACTGGAGATTTTTAAGAAGAGACTAGACAGTCATTTGTATGAAATGGTATAGGTTCTCTTGCTTGAGCAGGGGGCTGCACTAGAAGACCTCCATAGTCCCTTCCAGCATTATTCTATCCTTATTCGATATAGTGGTTCCATAACAGAAACCCATCTAAAAATATTGTACTTTTGGAAAAAAATGAATATAGGGGAGAAAGATATTTTGACTCTTGATGATTATACATGCTTCTCAAGAATACGTATGGTGTGCATCGTAGCGATGCAGCTGATGGAGAGCAGGGCTCCGCTTCCCATGGCTGATTTCACCCTGCCAGGAGGCCCTAAAGGGGTCTAAAATCACCCCAGAGAGTGAGGCTGCATTTCTGTGGCTAGCCTGAAGCTACTAACAACCAAAGAAAGAAAGTACTAATTAGCAGATCATAAACAGTGTGCTTGGAACTTGGTGAGAATACTGATCCTTTCTCTACTACTTTGATACTTGATTCCCTAGAAAAGACAAACTTCCAAAAAGCAAGGAAGTCCCAAATGTGAGAAGGAAGGGGATTTTTGCCCCACCCTTCCAGAGAAATGAATGGGCAGCCGAATTCTTTTGGGGGAACAAAAACAGAGAAGTACATATTATTATTATTATTATCAATCATCGCACAGTCGGCCAGATGTTCAGACTGGATTTGGCATTTTGTCTACCTATCGAATCCTTACCCAGGACCTGGGATAGGCAGATGTGGATGTTTGATGGTATTACAGATATCGTCGCAGGATGGAAGCAGTTCCTAATAAGGCCGCCTTTTGCAATTGACTAATAGCGAATTTGTCAATGCCAATTGTGTTCAAGTGGTGCTCCAGTTGTTTGGGATTGCACCCAAGGAGCCTATGACTATTGGTACTACCCTTGCTTGCTTTTGCCACAGTCTTTCTATTTCTATTTGTAGGTCTTTGTATTTTGTTATCTTCTCCAGTTCTTTCTCTTCTATTCTGCTATCTCCAGGCACTGCCACGTCCACTATCCAGACTTTTTTGTCTTTCTTATCGACAATTGTTAAGTCTGGGGTGTTATGTTGCAGGTGCTTGTCTGTTTGAATTCTGAAGTCCCAGAGCAGTTTAATTTTATCTTTTTCTATGACTTTCTCTATTTTATGATCCCACCAGTTTTTGCTTACAGGCAAATGATATTTTTTGCAGATCTTCCAATGCACCATTGTTGCTACTTTGTCATGCCGCTGCTTGTAATAAGTCTGTGCAATCTTCTTGCAACAGTTTACCAAGTGGTCCACTGTTTCTTCAGCTTCTTTGCATAGGCGGCACTTACTGTCTGTTGCTGTCTTCTCAATTTTGACTTTGTATGCATTTGTCCTTAAGGCTTGGTCTTTTGCAGCCAGAATTAGTCCCTCGGTCTCTTTCTTCAATTTTCCTGCTCTTAGCCATTGCCAGGTTTTATTATTATCTGCTTTCCCAGCTATTTTTTTCATGTATTGGCCATGTAGTGCTTTGTCTTCCCATGCCTCTATTCTGTTCTTCATTTGGTCTTTCTTGTAGGCCAGTTTGGTCTCTCTTGGCTATATATACGGACAGTGTTCAGCAGTGATTCTATTTCAGATGATGTTTTTCCATACAGCTTCAGATCATCCATGTAAAGGAGGTGGGATAGTCTAGCAGATGTTTTTGATGTTTGATAACCATGTCCTGAGTTATTCAGTATTGTTGACAGAGGAAACAGTGCAATAACAAATAGTAATGGTGATAATGAATCTCCTTGAAATATTCCTCTCTTGATATTAACCTCTCCCAGCCTCTCACCATTGATCTGCAACTGTGTCTTCCATTGTGCCATCGATCTTTGCACAAATTTTCTGATGTTTCTACTTACTCCTGTTATTTCTAGGCACTTGATTATCCAATCATGTGGCAGAGAGTCAAATGCCTTTTTGTAGTCAATCCATGCCACATTCAGGTTGGTCTTCCTTCTCTTGCAGTTTTCCAAGATCATTTTGTCTATTAGGAGTTGATCTTTTGTTCCTCTGCTATTGGGGCGGTTTCCTTTCTGCTCAGGTGGAAAGAGATTGTTTTCAACTAGATGCTGTTGTACTGCATCAGCTACCACACCAGTTAGTAATTTGAAAGTTGTTGGTAAGCAGGTAATTGGCCTGTAGTTACCTGGTGTTGCCCCTTTTGCTGGATTTTTCATTATTAGGTAGGTTTTCCCAGTTGTTAGCCACTTTTCAATTTCTCCTCCTTGTAGTATATTGTTGAACTGCTTGGCAATGAGTGGGTGTATAACAGTTAGATGTTTCAACCAAAACCCATGCAGTTCATCTTCACCTGGTGCTGACCAATTTTTGATTTTCTTTGCTCTTTTTTCTACCATTTTTGTTGTTATTACTAGTTCTTTCATTTCAACTTCTGTTTTATTTGCATCCACCTCTTTTAACCAAGCCGCATCCTTGTTGTATTTCTTTGGGTTATCCCATATCTGCTTCCAGAATTGCACTGTTTCTTCCTTGTCAGGTACTGACTGATTCCTTGCAGTTTCTCCATTGATGGATTGGTAGAAACGTTTCTGATTGGATTGAAATTGGAGGTTCTGCCTATAGTTTGCAATTCGAGCTTCATATCTACTGATTTTCCTGGCTATAGCTGTTATTTGTTGCTTTATTATTTCCAGTGCTTCCTTGATCTTCCTTGTTTCTAAGTGGTATTTCTTGATTAGGTATTCTTTGGTCTTCTTGTTCTTCAGCTTCTTTTCTTTCATCTGTTCTAGCTTGCTTGCATGTGATCTTAACTTGCTGATCTTATTTTCTAGTCTAACCTTCCATTTTTGTGGTGCACTGTTTGTTTGTTTTTCTTTTTTGTTGATTTTACATCCCAGGTATTCTGTTATAACTGCAGCTGTGCTGTACATTAGTTGGTTTGTTTCTTGCAGTGAATTGGTGCTTATACTTGCTATTGCAGTATTTGCATCTTTTAATGCTTGTGCTAGCTGTTTCTTTTTTTTTTCTTTTTTTGGAACAAGCTTCAATGCAGGTAGCCTTATTCTGTTGTTTTTGTGCTGTTCTAGATGCTCAATTATTCTTTGTTTTAATTCTTTTATTTCTTTAGTTAGAGGGTTTTGTTCTTCCTGAGGAAGAGGTGCCTGGTTTCCAAATGAGAACAGTTGTATATCTCTACTGGATTCTTTCACTGCCAACTCCTCTTGATTTGCCTCTACATTCTGAATTACTTCTTGTAAGGCTTTGATTTCTTTGCCCTGGGTAAATCTTTGCAGTTCATCCAATTCTGTTTCTGTAAATACTTTATTTCATGTTATAAATCGGCGTTGATCTGCTAGTCTCTGTTCTGTTATTTCTGATTCTGGATGTTGTTCTTTCCAGAATTGGTGCATTCGTTTTAGATATCCTCTTCTTGTTGGACTTGATCTGTAGTAACAGATCATTATTTCTTTGTTTTCCATCACTGTGTATCTGCAACGGGTAAACATCTTTTCTTCCAGTATTTCTGCAGCTGCTGGCCCTGGTTGCTCAGCCAACAGTCCTGAGTCCTGTAACCCATTTTTCACCAGATATCCAGGAACTCCAATATCTAGCGCGGACCTTGTTAACCCAGGCGACGTCCGAGCCGGTATGGCATTCTGCAATTTACGTCTCACCATATTTTTTATGGGAGAGACACTCTTTGTCTGACTCCTCTGATGAGACCCGTTCAGTATGGTTGAACCTCTGGCATAGCTCTCATCTTCCTCAGAGTACACAAGCCCCACAACCACGTCAAGGTAGTGCCTCACTGGGGGATTATTATTATTATTATTATTATACTTGTAAAAAGTTACAGGTTGGTTTGGTTTTATTTTTTATTTTTCCTTTTTCTCTTTACAAACAACAAAATACAAAGTACATTTTTTTCTTAACAATACTATGTCCTATATCTCTTACATTTATTTACATTACTTCTCATACTTTTTTATTCCTCAATTCTCACCAATTGTAATACATGTCCCATATCTCATAAAATTCTGTAACTTCTTTGTCCTTTATTTCTAAGGTAAGTTTGTTCATTTCAGCACAATCTAATATCTTGTGTATAATCATTGCATTTGTTGGTATGTTTTCCCTTTTCCAGCATTGCGCATATGCAATGCATTCTGCAGTTATTATAGGTATAATGATGTATTGAAATTGTTTTTCCATTTTTGGATTAATTATGTCTAATAGAAATATTTCGGATTTAAGTTCAATTTGTTGTTTTGTTATTTCCTGTATCTATCTCCTTATCTGCTCCCAATAGATCTTTGCTTTGGGGCATTGCCACCACATATGGTAAAATGTTCCTTCTTTATTTTTGCATTTCCAACAATCCGGATTCATATTTTTATATATCTTGGCCAATCGCGCTGGTGCTAAATGCCATCTGTAGAACATTTTATATTGGTTTTCTTTGTATGCAGTTGACAGCGTTAGTTTGTAATTTCTGTTCCATATTCTTTCCCATTCATCTAATTCTATATTTCTATCTATATTTAGTGCCCATGCTATCATTGGACCCTTTACTATTTCTTCTTCCATTTCAACTTCTAATAAGAGTTTATAGGTTTTTGTTAAAAAATTTTCCTCCCTTGTTTGTCAGTATTTTGTCCAATTGCTGTGGTATCCGACTTATTCCATACTCTTCCATGTAGTTGCCATATTTTGATTGTATCTGTATATATGGCCACCAATCAATAGTTATTCCCTGTTCTTTTAATTCATCTCTTGATCTTAGCTTCCCTTAATTATCTAATAATTCTTTGTACCTTATCATCTTTGTTTTATCCAGTGTGTTTGGGTGAATCATTGCCTCCATTGGTGAGATCCAAATTGAAATTTTCGTATAATATTTTTTTTAACTTTTTCCCATGTCCAAATTAATGCATCCCTTATTGATGCCAGTAAAAGTATGTGTGGGATTTCTTATCTTTTCCCCATAAAAATGCATGCCATCCAGTCTGTAAATCATGACCTTCAATTGTTAAAACCCTTTTGTTTTGTAAGTTTATCCAATCACTGATCCAAAGCAACCCCGCTGCTTGGTAATAGATTTCCCATTTTGGGAGCCCAAGGCCACCTCTACTTCTACTGTCCTGTAACGCTTTAACATTTATTCGTGCTTTTTTACCTAACCATATAAATTTATTAATCATTTTGTTTAATTCATCAAAAAAAATTTCCCCAATTTTATTGGAACTGTTTGAAATTTTGGTAGAATATTCATTTTAATCACCAAAATCCTTCCTAACAATGTTAATTGTTGTTGTTGTTGTTAACTACGAAGTCGTGTACGACCCATCGCGACCCCATGGACAACGTTCCTCCAGGTCTTCCTGTCCTCTACCATCTTCTGGAGTCCATTTAAATTCACACCTACTGCTTCAGTGACTCCATCCAGCCATCTCATTCTCTGTCGTCCCCTTCTTCTATTGCCCTCAATCTTTCCCAGCATTAGGCTCTTCTCCAGTGAATCCTTCTTTCTCATTAGGTGGCCAAGTACTTGAGTTTCAACTTCAGGATCTGGCCTTCTAAAGAGCAGTCGGGGTTGATCTCTTCTAGGACTGACCGGTTTGAACGCCTTGCAGTCCAAGGGACTCGCAGGAGTCTTCTCCAGCACCATAGTTCAAAGGCCTCAATTCTTTGGTGCTCAGCCTTTCTTATGGTCCAACTTTTACAGCCATACATTGCAACTGGGAAAACCATGGCCTGGACTATACGCACTTTTGTTGGCAGGGTGATGTCTCTGCTTTTTAGAATGCTGTTTAGATTTGCCATAGCTTTCCTCCCCAGGAGCAAGCGTCTTTTAATTTCTTGGCTGCAGTCCCCATCTGAGGTGATATGTTAATTGTAATTTTCCCCAAATCTCTAAATCTTTTTGTATTTGTAGTATCAATTTTTTATAATTATCTTCTTTTATTGAAGAACATCTTATGGTGAGCCAAATTCCTAAATATTTAATCTTTTTTACAATTTGCAACCCCAAATTTTCTTCTAATCCCCTTTTTTGTTTTTCAGTTAAATTTTTTACTAATATATTAGTCTTTTCTTTGTTTATTTTTAGTCCCACCACCATTCCATATTTTTCTATTTCATTCATTAGAATATTACCTCTTTCTAATGGTTCCTCTATAAAAACAGCAAATTGTCTGCAAATGCATGTGTCTTGTATTCTTCTGTTTTAACCTTTAGTCCTTTTATCTCTTTGTTGTTTATAATTTGAGTTAATAACACTTCTAACATTAGAATAAAAAGTAGAGGTGACTTTGGACATCCCTGTCTTACTCCTTTATTAATTTCTACCTTCTCTGTATTCTCCCCATTTATTATTACTCTAGCCTTTTGTATTTTGTATTGACTTTATCATTTGTTCAAACTTCTCTCCAAATCTCATATCTTCTCTCTGTTGGAACTGCCAATTAAGGTTATCAAATGCCTTCTGAGCATCTAAAAATACTAATGCAACCTGTTTTTCGGGGTGTGCTTCATAATATTCCAGGGCATTTAATACTGTTCTCGTGTTGTTCCTAATTTGTCTGGTAGGTAAAAAACCATTTTGATCTGACTGTATTATTTGATTTAGTATTATTTTTAGTCATTCTGCAATTATCATAATAAAAATTTTATAATCCAAATTCAACAACGAGATTGGTCTATAATTTTTTATTTGTTTAGGATCCATATCTTCTTTTGGAATAAGAGTTATGTTGGCTTCTGTCCAGGAGTCTGGTAATTTGGCTTTCTCTAATACATCATTATATACATCTAATAATATCATTTCCAGATCTTCATAAAGAGTCTTATATACTTCTCCTGGTAGACCATCTGGCCCGGGGCTTTATTATTTTTTTGTTTTTGTATTGCCATTCTTAGTTCCATTGCTGTTATTTCTTTATTCAATAATTCTCTTTGTCCTTCTTTTAATTCCGGGAGACCATTGGCCTTTAGATATTGTTTTATATTCTCCTCCTCTGTTTCCTCTTTTTTATATAGAAATTCAAAGTATTTCTGAATTATTTTTTTCTTTTCATCTATTTTATATTGCAACTCTCCATTTTTGTCCTGTAGTTCCTGAATAAATCTTTTTTCCTTCTCTTTTTTTAATTTGTAAGCAAGCCACCTCCCAGGTTTATTTGCATGTTCGAAAAAATTTTGTTTAGTTACTTTCAGTTCTCTTGCCAATTCCTCTTGTTCTACTATATTTAATTTATGTTTGGCCAGAGTCATTTCCTCTTTAATCATTTCATCTTGTGGCTCCCGTTGTAATTTGGATTCTAATTTTTTAATCTCTTCCAGAAGTATATTTTGTGTCTGCCTTTTCACCTTATTTTTCCTAGCTGTATACGCTATTGCTATACTTCTCAGATATGCTTTGGCAGTATCCCATATAATTTGTAATGATGTTTGTTGTTTTGTATTCTCTTTAAAAAATAATTCCATTTCTTTTTTAATCCTTATAGTGAATTCTCTTTCCTTTAAAATTTGGGTATTAAGTGTCCACCTTCTCTTTGCTTTTTTCTGACCTGTCCACACTATTTTTAAAGGATTATGATCTGCCCATATATGGGATTCTGTTTCCTCCATTGGTCAAATAAATTAAATTTATGTGCCATCTCAAAAAATGTTTTAGGTAGTGTTTTCCGCTTCTTTTTATTTTTCATATTGCTAATATAATCCATTTTTACATCCACTATTGCATTATAATCTCCTATTATACAGATGTTTCCTTGTCCAATTTCTATAAGTTTTTCGTGTAGATCTTTATAAAATTCTTTTTGATTTTCATTTGGAGCATAAATTGTCACCAATAACCATGTTTTCTGTTCCATTTGTAGTTCTATTATTAGTACCCTTCCCTCTGTATCTTGATATTTTAAATTGGCTCTAATTCCTTTTCTAATATAAACTGCTATTCCTCTCTGTTTTTGTTCCATTAGTGATGTATATAATTCTCCTAATTTCTGAAATTCCAGATATTTTCTGTGTTGCTTTTTTATGTGTACTTCTTTTAGACATACTTTGTCTACACCTTGTTTGACTAATTTAGTTAATATTTGTTTTCTTTTAGCTGGTGCATTTAGGCCATTGATGTTAATTGATACTAATCTAATCTTCTCATCTATTATTTTACTTCTGAGTTTGTCTTGCTCTCAAACCTGTTCCTCTTTCTTTCCTTTGTCTTTTTACCTCCTTACTTTCTATCTCCTTCTCTCTCTCTTTTAACTCTAGTTGCTGATCTTCCTGACTTTTAGACTCTAATTCTAATTCTTCCCTACTACTGTTCTCTTCTTCTTCCCCTTCTAGTTGTTCATAAAATTCTCTTGCCTTGTCCAGACTGTCAATTTTAATCCTTCTCTCCTGCCATGTTATCAGCATCCCCTTGGGGATTAATTAATTAAATTAAATGGAATGGGTTTTTTTAATAAGATGTGCAGTGAGAAATCTGTAGTCTCTTCTCTGTTCCCTTACTTCCTTTGGAATTTGTTTTAATGTTTGAATTTCTATGCCTTTGTAAATTATTGGATCTTCCCTTGTAATCCTGTATATTAGGTCTCTATTTTTTTTTTCTGGCGAATCTTATATGTATCTCACGTGGTAGTTTATTCCTTCGAGCATAATTTGTGTGGATTTGGTACACCTCATCTATTTCTGGCAATATACTTGTTTATCTCTTTGTAGAGCCTCTGCTATCAGCTCTACCATAATGGTGCCCAAATCCTCTTCCTTATCCTCCACCACGTTTTGAAATCTTAAGTAAAACGCCACCCTGTCCATTTCCAGATGTATAATTGATTCTTCCAATTTTTTGTTAGTTCCCATCAATTTTTTATCTACTGTGTCGACTTTTTTCCTTATTTTATCCAATCCTACTTCTACTGTCAATATTCTTTCTTCATTTTTCTCAATTGTTTGTTGTATTGTTTCAATCTTATAACATTGTTTCTTGAATAGTTAATAATGTTGTTTGTATGCTTTGCATATTTGATAGTACATTTTGCTTCTCTGTCCCCAACATTCCCTCTATTGTTCTCTGTCCAGGAGATGAAGGCGTCAGTGCTAAACTTGACATAAACTTGACCTCACTACTCCCTAAGGCTTCACCCTTTTCGCATGTAGCTCTCCCGGCTCTCTGTGCCCCCAAAAGGTCTCCAAACTTGAAAATATCAACATTGGAGGATGGAGACTATCCTCTTTCCCCTGCACCACCTCAACATCACCACCGGAAGTTGAAGTACATAATATTAAAGTAGAAATAATATAAAGACATAGGTTTAACAAACCCGAGAACTGAGAGAACTGTAAGATTTTTCTTTTTGAAAGAATATTGAGGTGAAGTTTAAGAAACTTTAAAATTTAAGAAATAATTTTTTGCTTTAAGTGTTGGAAAATGGATATCTAAGGACATCTAGTGGTGGAACTGAGGTACAGCACTAAATTTGTTGCGTCTGGAGTGAACTTGGCATGAAGCCCAGACATAGATAATTACTTAGCTTCTTTGATGTTTGGTGAAGCTTTCAGGTCAACAGAGAGCAGCTGGCAACAGAAAAAAACATTCTGGGCTATTCTCTGCATGGTGGGAGTGACAACTCTTTTGAAACTTGCTGACCCTCTTGGATTACAAACATCGACTGAATTTTAACTTTTGACTTTAAGAATTATTTAGAGAGAAAGGAAAAATTGCCTTTTGGTTACTTCAACCTGGAGGAGACTTATGGACTGATCATAAGGTGTTTGGACATTTTGGATTACAAACATCAGTTGATATATAATTTTTGGATTCTTGGATGGAAGAGCTGTTACAAAACATTGCTTTTGTTGGTGGACCTATATTTTGGAACTTATTGGACTATAAAGGCTACATAAAAGACAATAAGAACTATATGAGATGATTTTAAATTTAAATTTAATTAGTATATTGTTGTATTGACTATAAGATTGATCGTGTTAGATAAGGCTAGCACTTGAGGAATATAATAGATTTGACAGAATCAATAATAATAATAATAATAATGACGTGGTTGTGGGGCTTGTGTACTCTGAGGAAGATGAGAGCTATGCCAGAGGTTCAACCATACTGGACAGGTCTCATCAGAGGAGTCAGACAAAGAGTGTCTCTCCCATAAAAAATATGGTGAGACGTAAATTGCAGAATGTCATACCGGCTCGGACGTAGCCCGGGTTAACAAGGTCCGCACTAGATATTGGAGTTCCTGGATATCTGGTGAAAAATGGGTTACAGGACTCAGGACTGTTGGCTGAGCAACCAGGGCCAGCAGCTGCAGAACTACTGGAAGAAAAGGATGTTTACCCGTTGCAGATACACAGTGATTGAAAACAAAGAAATAATGATCTGTTACTACAGATCAAGTCCAACAAGAAGAGGATATCTAAAACGAATGCACCAGTTCTGGAAAGAACAACATCCAGAATCAGAAATAACAGAACAGAGACTAGCAGATCAACGCCGATTTATAACACGAAATAAAGTATTCACAGAAACAGAATTGGACGAACTGCAAAGGTTTACCCAGGGCAAAGAAATCAAAGCTTACCAGAAGTAATTCAGAATGTAGAGGCAAACCAGGGGGAGTTGGCAGTGAAGGAATCCAGCAGAGATATACAACTGTTCTCATTTGGAAACCAGGCACCTCTTCCTCAGGAAGAACAAAACCCTCTAACTAAAGAAATAAAAGAATTGAAACAAAGAATAACTGAGCATCTAGAACAGCACAAAAACAACAGAATAAGGCTACCTGCATTGAAGCTTGTTCCAAAGAAACAGCTAGCACAAGCATTAAAAGATGCAAATACTGCAATATCAAGTATAAGCACCAATTCACTGCAAGAAACAAACCAACTAATGTACAGCACAGCTGCAGTTATAACAGAATACCTGGGATGCAAAATCAACAAAAAAGAAAAACAAACAAACAGTGCACCAGAAAAATGGAAGGTTAGACTAGAAAATAAGATCAGCAAGTTAAGATCACATGCAAGCAAGCTAGAACAGATGAAAGAAAAGAAGCTGAAGAACAAGAAGACCAAAGAATACCTAATCAAGAAATACCACTTAGAAACAAGGAAGATCAAGGAAGCACTGGAAATAATAAAGCAACAAATAACAGCTATAGCCAGGAAAATCAGTAGATATGAAGCTCGAATTGCAAACTATAGGCAGAACCTCCAATTTCAATCCAATCAGAAACGTTTCTACCAATCCATCAATGGAGAAACTGCAAGGAATCAGTCAGTACCTGACAAGGAAGAAACAGTGCAGTTCTGGAAGCAGATATGGGATAACCCAAAGAAATACAACAAGGATGCGGCTTGGTTAAAAGAGGTGGATGCAAATAAAACAGAAGTTGAAATGAAAGAACTAGTAATAACAACAAAAATGGTAGAAAAAAGAGCAAAGAAAATCAAAAATTGGTCAGCACCAGGTGAAGATGAACTGCATGGGTTTTGGTTGAAACATCTAACTGTTATACACCCACTCATTGCCAAACAGTTCAACAATATACTACAAGGAGGAGAAATTGAAAAGTGGCTAACAACTGGGAAAACCTACCTAATAATGAAAAATCCAGCAAAAGGGGCAACACCAGGTAACTACAGGCCAATTACCTGCTTACCAACAACTTTCAAATTACTAACTGGTGTAGTAGCTGATGCAGTGCAACAGCATCTAGTTGAAAACAATCTCTTTCCACCTGAGCAGAAAGGAAACCGCCCCAATAGCAGAGGAACAAAAGATCAACTCCTAATAGACAAAATGATCTTGGAAAACTGCAAGAGAAGGAAGACCAACCTGAATGTGGCATGGATTGACTACAAAAAGGCATTTGACTCTCTGCCACATGATTGGATAATAAAGTGCCTAGAAATAACAGGAGTCAGTAGAAACATCAGAAAATTTGTGCAAAGATCGATGGCACAATGGAAGACACAGTTGCAGATCAATGGTGAGAGGCTGGGAGAGGTTAATATCAAGAGAGGAATATTTCAAGGAGATTCATTATCACCATTACTATTTGTTATTGCACTGTTTCCTCTGTCAACAATACTGAATAACTCAGGACATGGCTATCAAACATCAAAAACATCTGCCAGACTATCCCACCTCCTTTATATGGATGATCTGAAGCTGTATGGAAAAACATCATCTGAAATAGAATCGCTGCTCAACACTGTCCGTATATATAGCCAAGATATTGTAATGGAGTTTGGCTTGGACAAATGTGCCACACTTACTATCAAACAAGGAAAAATAATGAAAACTGAAGGAATCAAGATGCCCCACGAAAATAACATTAAGAGTCTGGATGAGGAAGAGTACTACAAATACTTGGGTATCCTTCAAGCTGACAACATCAAGCACACTGAAGTCAAGAAAAAGATTAGAGGTGAATACATCAAGAGAGTGAAGAAGATCTTAAAGTCCAAACTCAATGGAGGAAATACCATAAAGGCAATCAACACCTGGGCAATCCCAGCCATTAGGTACACAGCTGGAATAGTGGACTGGACTCAAGCAGAACTAAAAGCAATGGATAGGCAGACCAGAAAAATAATGACAATGAGTCATGCCCTTCATCCACGCAGTGACATTGATAGACTTATCTACCAAGGCAAATAGGTGGGCGTGGAATGCTACAAGTACATCAGATGGTTGAAGAAGAAAAAATGGCTTTGGAAGAATATCTGAAGAACAATGATGAAGATGCACTGAAATTAGTATATCAGGAAGGCTTACTAACTACTGGAGAGACCAAACTGGCCTACAAGAAAGACCAAATGAAGAACAGAATAGAGGCATGGGAAGACAAAGCACTACATGGCCAATACATGAAAAAAATAGCTGGGAAAGCAGATAATAATAAAACCTGGCAATGGCTAAGAGCAGGAAAATTGAAGAAAGAGACCGAGGGACTAATTCTGGCTGCACAAGACCAAGCCTTAAGGACAAATGCATACAAAGTCAAAATTGAGAAGACAGCAACAGACAGTAAGTGCCGCCTATGCAAAGAAGCTGAAGAAACAGTGGACCACTTGGTAAGCTGTTGCAAGAAGATTGCACAGACTGATTACAAGCAGCGGCATGACAAAGTAGCAACAATGGTGCATTGGAAGATCTGCAAAAAATATCATTTGCCTGTAAGCAAAAACTGGTGGGATCATAAAATAGAGAAAGTCATAGAAAATGATAAAATTAAACTGCTCTGGGACTTCAGAATTCAAACAGACAAGCACCTGCAACATAACACCCCAGACTTAACAATTGTCGATAAGAAAGACAAAAAAGTCTGGATAGTGGACGTGGCAGTGCCTGGAGATAGCAGAATAGAAGAGAAAGAACTGGAGAAGATAACAAAATACAAAGACCTACAAATAGAAATAGAAAGACTGTGGCAAAAGCAAGCAAGGGTAGTACCAATAGTCATAGGCTCCTTGGGTGCAATCCCAAAACAACTGGAGCACCACTTGAACACCATTGGCATTGACAAATTCGCTATTAGTCAATTGCAAAAGGCGGCCTTATTAGGAACTGCTTCCATCCTGCGACGATACCTGTAATACCATCAAACATCCACATCTGCCTATCCCAGGTCCTGGGTAAGGACTCGATAGGTAGACAAAATGCCAAATCCAGTCTGAACATCTGGCTGACTGTGCGATGATTGATAATAATAATAATAATGTTAGAAGGAATCTTGGAGGTCATCTATTCCAATCCCCTGCTCAAGCAGGAAATTGTATACCAGTTCAGACAAATGGCTGTCTAATCTCTTCTTAAAAACTTTCAGTGTTGGAGCATTCACAGCTTCTGGAGGCAGTTTGTTCCACTGATTAATTGTTCTAGCTGTCAGGAAATTTCTCCTTAGTTCTAGGTTGCTTATCTCTCATCGGGGGGAGTGCTTTGGGTAGTTTTTCGGAAAGAGGTCTTAATATTATAAAGAGAGGATCAGATCTCACCAATTTCATCCACATTGCTGTAATGTTGCTTCTTGGTGCTTATTGTCTTCCATTGTCAGCGGCTTAGGACTGGCTACGCGAATGTAGCCAGTCATTTCCCCGCCGGTTTGGAGGGCTTCCTCAGATCAAATGGGAGGTCTGCCACACACACACGTGATCAACGAGAGTCCCCTCCTTGATTGTCGCCTCTATGGGGTGACTTCCGACCCTTTCCAGAGTCTCCCAGTGGGGCAAAATCAAACACAAAAGACAGAGCCCCATTTTCTGCGTCCATTCCACTGCGATGTCAAAACCAGAAGCCCGGGACCATCTTTTCCAGTGCCTCTCCAGCAAGTCCTCATGGGCAATAGATTAGCTTTTGTCCACACACCCTTCACCACCAGCGACCTGCTTAATTGGAAGGAAGATCTGCCGCCCTATCAGGAGGTGCCCCAAAAGTACATCGACCTGGTCCAATGTATTGTCACCACCCATCGATCCACTGTTCCAGATCTTTTTACTCTCCTCTCTGCTCTCCTTGGAGGGGAAGACCGCCGCCAAGTACTGAAGGCCACCAACACCTGCTACAAGGCTGTGTGAACCCAAGGTATGCAGGAAGGGGATTCAGCAGCCGAATGGCCTGACCCCAACATCACCCTCATTCCTACCTATGAGGCCAACTGAATACTGACCATGGAATGAGGTGCCTGCACATTCCAGGATACCTTTGTCCATGGTCTCTGAACCAGTGTCCCTAAGACTGTCAATTTTCACTGGGTCTACCAAATCATTCAGGAATCTTGAGACTTTCTGAACCATCTCAAGGACGGTTCAAAAGATTCACTGATTTGGACCCTGAGGCCTCAGCCAATGAAGTAATGTTAAAAATGACTTTTGTTGGATCAAATGCCCATGATATTAGGAGAAAATTCCAAAAGTTTTCAGCTCCAACCACACAGAACTTCAAAACCCTCATCCAAACAGCCTCTACCATTTTTGCCCAGAGAGATGAAGAAGAAGAAAAGAAAGAAGACAGGAAAATGAGGAAACAAGTGGCCCTCCTAGCAGTAGCCCTTCAACCACAATTAAAAGGGGGGAGCCAAGCTGAACCACCTAGATATCCCAGAATCCAATACAACCAGTGTACTTCCTGCAAAAAGTTTGGCCACTGGAAAAATGAATGCCCCCTTTTAGAACAAGGGAAGTTGTAACAGAATCAAAGTTTCCAAGGGAGAGCCAATTCTGGCTCAAAACAGGGAGAAAGACAGTGGCACCACCAGCAGGTCCATCCACTCATGTCTGTGACTTCTCCCGAGTTTTACTCTGAAACCTACTAGAGGGGCTCCACAGGGATTACCTTCTCTCCCGACCCTCTGGTGGAATTAACAATTGGGGGAAAACCTTACATCTTCTTAGTTGATACAAGTGCAACATACAGTGTTCTCACAGACCCTTCTATCCCATGTCTTTTGTACCAAGTGACATCTACAGTTGGGGTCATGGAGAGGGAAGAGGCTGCTCCCCAAACTCTGCACCTCGAGGTTCAGCCTCATAAAGGTCCTTCCCTCCAACATTCTTTCCTTTCCTACCGCAGTGCCCCTTGAGTCTTTTGGGAAGAGACTTACTTGGGAAGTTGGGAGCTACTCTCAAGTGCTTTCCCAAGGGGGTCAGCTTAAACATTCCTTCAAACCAAGCCTATGTCTGTTTCCTACAGGGCTCCCTAACTGAAGGACCCCCTGATTACCTGAATATCAACCCAAAGGTTTGATATCAGGGGACCCTGGACCTGGTGCTCTTTGCCATCCTGTATCTTACTAAATTGTTGCCCAATGCCGAACCGATTTCCATCTGTCAATACCTGATTAAGTGGGAAGTAGGAATAGGAATCAACCTCCAGATCCAGTTGGAGCCATTATTGCTGTCAGAGGGAGTCCTATCAGAGACACTTGGCTTTTGGAGACAACCCAACCAAAAAAGAGTTCAGTAAAGGCCGCTGAAGCTGAATTCCCACTAACTGCTTCTCATGAATCACACTCTCCGGATTGAAGAGGCACCAAGTGACTAGCACCTTGGGATGAGTCAGGTGAGTGGAAATATCTGGCTGCAATCTGGAGGCAGTCCATTGAGTGATTAAGGAAGACATTGGAAGGTCTGGAGGTGGGAGGAAAGGAGCAAGCCACCCGGCAGTTACTTTCCAGTGAGCAGGATGACCAATGCTTCCAAGACCGTCCCCAGTTCAGGCAAAGTCCCAGTCCCATAGCTGGGGCCTGAGCTGCATCCCCATGACCAAAGTCAGCAGTTTTAACTTCAAGTCCAGTGCGGAGGCGAAGCCTGCACTGGTGTCAGCATCACAATAGCCCCAATCACCGTTGGCCTGTCAGCTCTGATTGTGTCAACACGATGCCAGTCCTGACCATCGGCAATGGTATGTTAGCCCCAATCAGTACCACTGCTATGCAAGCCCTGACCGGTACCCACATCAGATCAGCCCTGAATGTTATGGGCATAGAGCAAGCCCCGATCGCCACTGATACCCATAGCCCTGATCGATATCCACATCGAGCCAGTCTGGATCGATATCAGCACCATGCTAGTCCAGACTGTTATCATTACAGACTTAGCCCCAATCAACACCCCCAGTGACTTAGCCCCAAAATCGCTGGCACTAACCAATCCAGGGCCCCTTCCAAGAGCTGATCAAGCAGCGGGACTCTCACGAGATCAATTGCAACAGTATGGGTTACTGCAGGCTCTCTTAGATCTACAGCAGCCCACAGAAGCACCTCCTTTCAAACCTACATTTGATGGTGACCCCTTTCTTCTTGAATCAAGTGTTTTTGCACATGAAGAGGAATGCCTATCCAGACCCTGCCACTATGGTCGATGTGGTAGTGACAAACTTCGAAGGGGAGGCAGCAGAGTGGTTGAATGGTTTGTACAATGTACAATCACCTGAGCTATGGGACTACAACTTGTTTATCCAGGGCCTAAGGACCAGGTTCAAGGATAGATCCATAGCCCTGCAAGCTAAAAAAGATATTCATGAGGTGAAACAGAGGGGTCGGCCAGTGAAGGAATACATGCATGAATTTTGAAAGTGGCTGGCAGAATTGTGCAGTGGCCTGAGCAGTCACTAGTTTATCATTTCAAGTTCGGATTGGACCCAGATCTATTCCAAGCATGTTCGCAATGCCTAATCAACCTCCCTACCATTCTCAAATTAGGCATCAGAGCAAAAAAGCTTTCCTCCCCCATGAGATTCAAACAGGTAGATGGGTCTTTACTGAGTCTTCACTCACCTAACTAAGCCAGTTCACCTAGAGGTGGGAGAGCATTGGGAATTTATCTAGTTTGTGGTAATCCCAAAAATGACTAAGGCAGTAATATTGGGATTAGCCTGGTTGACAAGTGGACAAGTTGAAGAATGGAATGAGAACCTTGAGGTTAACCATAGGGCCGTCACCTCCCAACCCCTCTAATGACACCAGCAGGATAGCAGAACTGCCATCCAAGACACTAAAAGCAGTGACAAATCCCCTGTCATTCCCAGCAAATACCGAGATTTGGCTGAAGTGCACCAAGATGGAATATGACATCCTACCCCCCACATAGAACCACTGAATGTGCCATTGAGATTCTACCAGGAGCTAAATTGTCAAAGCCGAAGATGTATGCAATGACCCCCCCCCCCTTAAAGTGGAAGAATTGAGGGAGTACTTTGATAAAAATTTAGAAAGAGGTTTTATTGAACCCGCAAAATCCAAAGTGGCTGCCCCCATACTTTTTAAGGAAAAAAAGATGGATCACTTAGACTCTGCATTGATTGTAAAGGATTAAATGCTGCTAGTGAGAAGAAGATGTGCCCCTTCCCCTTAATGAATGACATGTTAGCCCACCTGGCAAAAGGTTGAAGTTTTACCAAATTAGTCCTAAGAGAGGCATATTATCACATGAGAATAAGAAAAGGTGATGAATGGAAAACTGCCTTCAACAGCCCCCTCGGTAGTTATCAGTTCAAAGTTATGCCTTTTGGATTACAAGGAGCTCCTGCTGTGTTCATGCAGCTAATCAACCAGGTGCTGCACGATCATTTGTATAAAGGGGTTTTGGTTTACCTTGATGACATCTTAATCTATACAGAGAATATGACAGAACATACAATTTTAGTAAAAGAAGTACTAAAAAAACCTGCTGAGTGCTAAACTCTTTGCCAAACTCTCAAAGTGCAAGTTCCATCGGGCAAGTTTGGATTATCTGGATTACAGAATTTCCAGCGAAGGCATTGAAATGGATCCAGGTAAAGTAAAAGGGGTGATTGAATGGCAGCCCCCACGAACTCAGAAACAGCTCCAAAGTTTTTTGGGATTTGCTAATTTCTACCACCAATGTATCCCTTCATTTGCTGGGATTGCTTTGCCCCTTACAGAACTATAAAAAACTGGCAAGGATGGGGGTAAACCATGACCAGGTCAACCCCTACACTGGTTGTTAGAGTGCCAAGCCACTTTTGAGAATTTAAAAAGACTGGTTGCTGCAAAACCAATTCTCAAACACCCTCATCCTGAGGAGCAATTTGTTATTCAAGCTGATGCCAGTGATGTGGCTGTGGGGGCAGTGCTGCTACAAAAAAAAAACATGAAGGAAATTTACAACCCTGTGCTTACACTTCGAAAAAACTCACTGACACAGAACGGAGGTGGGCAGTTTGGGAGAAGGAACTTTTTGCAATCAGATGGGTTTTATTGACTAGGCATCATTTCCTAGAGAGCTGCAAGGTGCCTTTTGAAGTATGGACTGATCAAAAAAAGTTGGAGAATGGAGGCACTGAAAGTTCACCATAGTCTCCCAAACAAGTATGCTGGGTGCAATATTTTAATCATTTTAACTTTACCCTGAAATATATACCGGGAGGAAGAAATTTCTTAGCTGATGCCCTCTCTAGACTGTCTCAATATAAAAGCCAATATGAACAAGTCATAGATTCTATTATGCCACCACCTGAGGTTATTTCTCAAATAACCCCTGGGAAACAACGACACGTGAAATCCCCTAACCCAGTTGACCCATTGACAAAGAAATTAAAGCAAGAACTGAAAAATGACAAATGGCTCAAGGAAAATCAAATGATCCTAACCCATAGGGATGGGTTAGCTTGGAAAGGAGGGGAATTATATTTGCCTGAATCACTCAGACTCCAAGCACTCCAACGCAGTCACAACATTAAACAAGCTGGTCACTTTGGATATTTAAAGACCCTGCACTTAGTTCAGAGACAACTTTGGTGGCCAGGCTTAAAGAAAGATATGGAAAGCTATGTAAAAAGCTGTGCAGTCTGTGCTACCGTGAAGAGGATCCCTATGGACTGTTATAGCCTGTCACAGCTCCTTCTCAGCCATGGGAGGAGATCGCTATGGACTTTATTGCATTCATTTCACATGCAAATAAAGTTAAAATGCTTTAAATCCTACAAGCTAGACTCCAGCAGTATGTGGATTGAGAACTTCCAGAAGTACAGTCAGGATTTCAAAGAGACAGAGGAACTAGAGATCAAATTGCCGACATATGCTGGATCATGGAGAAAGCTAGGGAATTCCAGAAAAACATTTACTTCTGCTTCATTGACTATGCTAAAGCCTTTGGTTGTGTGGATCACAACAAATTGTGGCAAGTTCTTAAAAAGATGGGAGTAACAGACCATCTTATTTGTCTCTTGAGAAACCTATATACGGGTCAAGAAGCAACAGTGAGAACTGGACACGGAACCACTGATGGTTCAAAATTGGGAAAGGAGTCCGGCAAGACTATATTCTGTCACCCTGCCTATTTAACTTATATGCAGAGCACATCATGAGAAAGGGCTAGATGAATCAAAAATTGGAATTAAGATTGCCAGAAGAAATATCAACAACCTAAGATATGCAGATGATACCACTCTAATGGCAGAAAGTGAAGAGGAACTAAAGAGCTTCTTGATGCAGGTGAAGAAGGAGAGTGCAAACGTTGGCTTGAAACTCAACATTAAGAAAACCAAGATCATGGCCCTCTCAGTTCCTGGCAAATAGATGGGGAAGAAATGGAGGTAGTGACATATTTTATCTTCCTGGGCTCCAAGATCATCTCAGATGGGGACTGCAGCCAAGAAATTAAAAGACGCTTGCTCCTGGGGAGGAAAGCTATGGCAAATCTAGACAGCATACTAAAAAGCAGAGACATCAACCTGCCAACAAAAGTACGTATAGTCAAGGCCATGGTTTTCCCAGTTGCAATGTATGGCTGTGAAAGTTGGACCATAAGAAAGGCTGAGCAACAAAGAATTGAGGCCTTTGAACTATGGTGCTGGAGAAGACTCCTGCGAGTCCCCTGGACTGCAAGGTGATCAAACTGGTCAGTCCTAGAGGAGATCAATCTTGACTGCTCTTTAGAAGGCCAGATCCTGAAATTGAAACTCAACTACTTTGGCCACCTAATGAGAAGGAAGGACTCACTAGAGAAGAGCCTAATGCTGGGAAAGATTGAGGGCAATAGAAGAAGGGGATGACAGAGAATGAGGTGGCTGGATGGAGTCACTGAATCAGTAGGCGTAAGCTTAAATGGACTCCAGAAGATGGTAGAGGACAGGAAGACCTGGAGGAATGTTGTCCATGGGGTCACAATGGGTCGGACACGACTTCACAACTAACAACAACAAGAAGAAGAGGAAATACAGTAATATGGACTATAATTGGACTTTTTTCAAAGCAAGGTCACTTTACTGCATGCTCTGGCCTCCCATCTGTCCAGAAGCTAGCCAAGCTATTCCTTAAGCATATTTACTGGCTCCACGGTGCACCAAAATGGATAATTTCAGACAAGGGAGTTCAATTTACAACCAGATTTTGGAGGGATTTTCTTAAACTGATTGGTTCCTTGAAAGGACTGTCATTGGCTTTTCATCCTTCTATGGATGGAGCAGCTGAAAAAGCGAACACAATGGTGGCGCAGTATCTTAGATACTATGTGGATTACCAACAGACAAATTGGACTGATCCCCTCCCTCTTGCTGAAGTGGCTTACAACAATACAGTACATAGCACCACTGGTGCCATTTAAAATAGTCACAGGGAAGGATTTTATTCTGATGCCTGAATACCCCCAGGACCCCCTATCTCTCAAACATTAGATCAGTGGGTGTCTGCTTGGAGGGGTGTTTGGAATAATACAAAGAAAGCTTTAACAAAAGCCTCAGAGGTTTACAAAAAGCAAGCTGATAAGAAAAGAGCATCTCAGAAATCATTCCGTGTGGGGGAAAAGGTTTATCTTTGTACGAAGTATCCAAGACTTAAGTTACCTAGCAAAAAAATGGGACCAAAATACCTGGGACCCTTTCCTATAATTTGGATCATAAACCCAGTCACTGTAGAACTAAAACTCTCTCATCTTTTAGGAAAGTTCCACCCAGTGTTTCATAGCAGTCTGTTAAAACCTTTCAAGGAGTTGACTTTGAGACCCCCTCCCAAGAAAGCGTCTGGCCCACTTGTAGTGGCTGGAGAGACTCATTATGAAATAAAATGCATTCTTGATGCTTATACAAAGGCAAATTGTAATATTTAGTTCAATGGAAAGGATATCCGTTATCGGAAGCCACCTGGATAAAAAGTACTGATGTGAAAGCTGATAGATTGATACGCAAATTCTATGACAAACATCCAAATAAACTGACAGGGACTCTTAACTTTTATTCTTGTTTAAATTGCAGGATCTCTCCTTTCTTTAAAGGGAGACAAATGTCAACACTGCAACAACCTGAACTGAAGCCATTTTCACTTCGTTTTCGGTTGTCACATATTTAGAAAGAAAGAGGGAGGGGGGGAGTAGTTCTTAGTGAAAACAATTTCATGTATGGGAACCAAAGTCATTACTGATAGCATTTTGGCGGGCTGGAGAGCTGGGAGGAGTGCCCACGTTTTCTAGTAATTGGTGAATGAGATTTATGATATCTAATTGGGGTGGGGTAACTTTGTAACCAAGGGGAGGGAAATTTAGTCTTGAGTTCACCTTTGTATGTGCCATTATTTTGTAGCCAGATAAAAATGTTCTTTGAGGAAGAATCCCTTGCTTGAAGTTCTTTTAATTGTTCTCATCTACCAGAACCATGACACTTCCCCTATATGACCAATGGGATAAGTTGCTCCCAGAGGAAAAGTGAGAGAATGGATGGGGGGGGTTGTGAATGGCTGGATGCAACTTCCCTACACTCTGTTTTGGAAGGTGGTCAAAAGAAGCCACCAAGCCACCCATTCAGGACCCCACCCCTTGGGCTCATGGCTAAATAGTCATTACTGTAACTCAGGCATCAGGCAGGCTTGCAAAACAGTTGTGTATCAATGTGAGGTCTGTCAGAGACAGAAGGGGAAAAGTCATTTCAGACTGCCAAATACCCAGGAGAAGCCTGGCAGGTTGATTTTACTGAGATGCCCAAGCACAGAAAAAAGTCCAACTTGCTTGTTTTTGTGGATCTCTACACAGGATGGTCAGAAGCCATCTCAACAGCTACTGAAAAGGCCTGAGAAGTAGTGCAGGGATTAGTTGAAATTATAATACCCAGATTTGGAGTGCCTAAAGTCCTAGAATCTGATAATGGTCGATACTTCACCTCTCAAATCACCCAAGATGTCAGCAAGTTCATCGACATCCCATGGCATCTTCACTTGGCCTATTGGCCTCAGGCCTCAGCTACGGTTGAACACATGAATAGAACTCTCAAAAACCATGTAGCCAAACTCTGCCAAGAAACTAGCCTATTTTGGCCCAAGATTTTACCTGTTGCCTTCACATAAGAGCTCTACCCTCAGGGAAGCTCACCTTTTCCCCTTTCAAAATGCTATATGGGTGACCCTTTGTTGCCACCTCCCAGAACTGTGAAGTTGGGGAAAAGAATGTGATTAAATATTTGTATAATCTGGTGCAATGTTGTTGTCTATCTCTAAACAGGCTCAAGCTACGCTGCCACCAGTCTCAGATGACCCACCGCTTGCTGAACCTGGTAGAAAACCTGGTAGAAACCTAGTTCCTACCAAGTAGCAGTAATCATATTGCCGATTTAAAAAAGGGGGAAATGAACAAGACCCAGATCAACTCTCAAGATAATCTAATTAACATTATCTCGCTTTTGTACACTACGCTTGCACAAGAAATTCCATTACCTTTAAACAAGAAAGAGATGTACCTGGGTATAAATGAAATGATGACACCTAATGAACTGACAAGCCATTAGCAAGCCAATCAATTGTTTCTTTGCTGCTGTGTGCAATTGCGATTGGGAAAGACAGGTATAAAAACAAAACCCTCCCCCCCTCCAGGTGTGGCTCTTCCTTGGTATGCTGCTGCCCGTGTGCCAAGAGGTTGTCCACCCAACTTCTTCACTCAGCTGAATAAAGAGCTGTTTTCCTATTCCTGAAGCCTCCATCTGAGTTTCTGTTTTGGCTTGTGAGGGTCTCAGATTTTATTCACCGACCGACCTTACAGTAGCTAATTTTACCATCCTGATATGTGTATCCAATCCATGCTTACCTGTCAAGGATTCACATTTCCAAACTCTTAAATATTATTTTTAAACACTGGGTGCAGAGGCAGGAGGCTATATGAGCTGCCTTCCCAATCTCCTGCTATTCTAACTCTGATGACGTCAGCAATTTTTGGCCGGACGAAAGCTTAGTGACTCTTCTTAACCACAGGCTTGTTTGTATTAAACAGGCTGGTTTATTATATCCTGGTGTTCATTTTTTCTTTTATTTGTTAGCATAATGCCAGGATAACATTGCAAAGCTAAATATAATTGCTTTGTTACTTTCTCTCCAAATATAGACACAAAAAACTCAAACAGAAACACATTTTCCCAATTACAATTTAAATTTATCCTAAGTAGAAGAGATTTCAGGCCTCACTCAATTAGCAATAATAGAATTAAAAACATAGCTGTGGGAATGAAGATTTAAAGCAAGAAGGGAAAGAACTATATTGGCAAATACTGATTGCATAACCTAAATCAATCTCAAAATAAATATGCATCTTTGGGTAAAGTAAGTAGAACTTGGTATTTTAAGATTTCTTTTTCTACCCACATATTTATAACATGCACACAAATGCATATTTGGCTTTCTGCTTTATCCTTATGGCTAACAATAATCTTTTCTCCCTTTGACTTCACACACTCCATAATAAAATAATTGTTTCAAATATTGCTGTAAATGGTGAAAAATTGTCAACAAAATCTATCCAGCAAAAGAGATCTGGTTAGCCTAGCCCTAGCTCATTGATCTAACCCATTTTTTTATTGTGACTTAATTCATCATTCTTCAACTTAGCAGTCTTCAATTGTGTTAAGACGGAAACTCTCAAAATGCCCAGGCAGTTGGCATTTTTGCTTTGCCCTATGATATGATACTTAGTTTTAAAAGTTCTTCTCCAACATAGGAAGAGAAAGCCATACAATAATAGCTCTGGCAGAGAATCTTTTAGACAGCAATGCTATTTAGCTTAAGTTAGAAATTCAACATTTGCTTCAGCCTTTTGTAGATATCAATAGGATGATTACTTTCTATCCACCAATGCCTTTGAAGCTATCTTTTTCACTGCCTGAACATTTCTTCAATATTCTTATCATTATGTTCATTCTGACCAACATTTTGATTCATTTTCTTAAAAACTGTTTAAATGGCTATATATAACCTATTATGCTTTGGAATAAATTTTCTTAACCATATCTACTCTTTATACTTATATTACATTATGCTTAATTTTGATTTGTAGTTGTCATTCGAATTCTAAACTATTTTCCAAGTACATTTTGGGTTTTAAGAATCTATTTTTAGAATAATTATGGTTTTGGTTGAAAAATTTCTGTGACAATATCTTTGTCAAGTACAGCTTATCTGTGTGCTTTCTCTTTTTCAAATATACTGCTGCTATTAAATAATCAGGACTACCTGCAGGAGCCTTAGAAAATAAAGGTCTAAGATTAATTGGTACCAACACTCAGTTTTTAGAAACATGCTTGATATTTGACAACAGGCTGAGATAGGCTGTGTAATTATTGCCCCAGTCACTTGGCCTCTGTCACTTTGCTACCATAGCAGAACTAGGAAATCCTTTCATTTATTAAACTGAAAATATAGGAGTTAGATACTGGGTAGCATTTTAATTAGATGGGTGCTTCATAATAAGAATGGATAAGAAAAGATTAATATACATTTTTTATTTCAGTAATTGGTCTATATAATTTTTTGCAAATATTTTATTTTAAAATGTTTTTCATGGTTGAATGCATTTTAGGTGTTTTGAGTTCATACAATTTACTGAAAATCTGTTTAGATTTCATCCTGAGTCATCAGCAGCTGTAGTCAATTGGTAAAGTTGTGTAACTGATTCTAGGTGACCTTTGCATAACATGCAAAATTGCAACTTGCTAATGTATTGGTTAATTCCAAAAATTAATGAAATAATGAAATACAAAGTACATAGGAGACAAAATGTCTCCCTTTTATTTTAATCAAAGACAGGTTTCAAATTTCAGTTGGCTTAATTAAAAAGCCAGTCAATTAAAATGTTGATTGTTGAATTTATGGAAGCTAGCTTTAATTCATAAAGAAATGGATTTTAGTTGAAAGTTTTAAAATGAAGAAATTCATTTTAAATATCATTTTGTTTATGTCATATTAAAATAATATGATAAAGTATAGTAGTATAAAATAACAGTCACTTTTTGTTTATTAAAATGTATTGGTTTTTTTTATAAAGTGTTTATGACTCTGAGTGCTGGACACATCAAAAACTGCACCAAAACAATAGCTTAAAATGATAGAATAGAATAACTTTATTATCACTTTGAATGTACACTAATCAGTATACATTAAAATGAAATTTCGTTGCATACAGTTTTCAAAGTGTCACCACCTCCAAAATATATTACATAAATATGACATACATACATACATACATACATACATACATACATACATAAATTCTATCTCTCAGGTCTCTGATAAAACAGCTCACCAACATAACATGTATAATAAGATAGGTTTAAGAAGTTAATTAGAAACAAAATAGTTAAGCAACCACATTCACTATTCACAAATCAACTATTCATTAATTGTTGAAGTTCCTCATGCAAAATTGCCAAACACAAATACCTTGAGTGAATGAAGATTGCTCTTCTTTCTCAGAAGCAACTTTTTCTCAGTTATAGTCTATTAGCTCAATTCCTTGATAAGCTAATATACAATTAAAGTATATACTTTGTATGGCATCTAGCATCAACAGCATAATTGCTGTTGCCATCTCTTAGCCCTGGCCATGATAGCTGAAATTATCAGGAAATGTAGTTTACAATATCTGGAGGGCCACATTTTCATATCCCTGTAGTTTATATCAATGGAGAAAATAATAAAATATAAGGAGTGGCAAACTTGGAAGTTAAACATTTATTTGAATGCAAAGTTTATCTGTGAGTTCTGCTGAGTTCTATCTACAGCAGTGGTTCTCAACCTTTTTAATTCCGCGACCCCCAATCATTCGTAAGTTGAGGACTACTCAACCGGTCGTAAGTCGAGGACTACTCAACTGGTGCAGCACCATTTGTAGAATGGGACTTTTGGCGGGCTCAGCAGGGCAGAGACAGCCTGGACAATGCCTATTGGCTTTTGAAAGCCAATAGAATTAGACTCTATGCAAGAGAGTCTATTCTATTGGCTTTCAAGGGAGTAGCACAGCTAAGGAAAAGGGGGAAAAAATGGCGGACTGTGTTGTTTGGCGACCCCCGTGAAATGGTCGTTCGACCCCAAATGGGGTCCCGACCCACAGGTTGAGAACCACTGATCTACAGTTTCCTTTCTTTTTGCTGAACAGTCAGCCCATCAACTTACCATGGAGATAGTTTTCTCTGTATAGACTGTACTGATTTTCTTTAATATTGACTGCATATGTAAGGACCCACCCCACTTTGCATCTTAAGAAGACAGAACTCTTGGAATAATTCTTCCAACAGGAATCCTTTATTAAGAGAAAATGGTTGCAGGCATGCTAGACAGGACTTGGGGTCCAAGCTCTCCCATTCAAGGTTTTAAGGGGTTCCCCAGTAGTCCCACCCAATCAACCCCCCTTCCAGTGATAGTTTCAAGTATCACAATTCCACCCCGTTTCTTCTTTCTTCCGTCTGGATGGAGACTTCAGATAACTACATGAAAGGCAAATACTCTTCTTTGTTAATGCTAATGTTCTCTGGATGCTAACGCTTTGAGGTTACAATAGGTTACAATAAACACACATTCAGCATTCAGCTCTTTGAAGTCTACTGAAGGAAGTGAGGGCCATAAAGCCCCTTTGTTCTCCCCCTTCTCTCCCTCTTATGGCAGAATCCAAAGAAGGCAGAATTGGGAGTTTCTATATTTGATAATTAAAGATGAAATATGATTGGATTCTGACATCCGGCCCCTCTTAACAATAAGAGAGATCCACCTGAAAGAAAACACAAGTAAAAAATTTAGTTAGGCTTGTTAGGATACTCTGTGTGAAACTTCTTCAATAGCTTCGGGGCTCTGACGTGACGTTTATGGACCCACTCATTTTGTGAGGCAGGGAGGTGTTTCCAGGCAACTAGGTACTGAGTTGTTCCACGATATCTCCTAGAGTCAAGGATCTCTTTTATTTCGAAGTGTTGTTCCCCCTCCACCATGATTGGAGGTGGTGGGGGGGGGATTTTTGGCCGTAGAGGTGACTGATGCTCTCTTTTCAGCAAGCTGCAATGAAAAATTGGGTGTATTTGCCTGAGGTTTTTGGGTAATTCTAATTCTACTGTTACTGGATTTATGATCCTTTTAATTGGAAAAGGTCCTATATATTTTGGTCCAAGTTTTTTACAGGGCTGTAGGGACTTTAGGTATTTTGTAGATAAGTACACCATTTCTCCTATAATGAATGGTGTAGGCTCAACCCTTTTTTTATCGGCTTGTGCTTTGTATGCCCGCCTAGCTTCATCTAGTGATTTTCTGACTATTGGCCAGGTGTTTTGTAGGTTTTCCATCCATTCTTTCAGTGAAGGGATCGTTGGTTCTTTTGGGGTTAACTCTGGCATAGGGTTGAAACTTTGGCCGTTGGCTATTTGAAAAGGAGTGTAGCCTGTGCTGGAGTGGACTGCATTATTGTAGGCAACTTCTGCAAAAGGAAGTAAGTCCGTCCAATCACTCTGTTGGAAATTTAAAAAACATCTCAAATATTGCTCAAGTACCGACTGGCACCGTTCCGCTTGACCATCTCCTTGAGGGTGGTGGCTAGATGTCAATCCCTGAGTGGTCCCTAAAAGGGATAAAAATTCCTTCCAAAATGCAGACGTAAATTGCACTCCCCTATCAGAGATGATGCGTTGGGGTGCCCCGTGCAATCTGTAAATGTGCTGGATGAAAAGTTTTGCTAAGGCCTTTGCAGTGGGAATTTTTTGGCAAGGGATAAAGTGCACCTGTTTGGAAAATAGGTCCGTGACTGTCCAGATAACAGTATTCCCATTGCTTTCAGGCAATTCCACTATAAAGTCCATGGCTATTTCCCTCCAGGGGGCTGAGGGACTTGCCACTGGTTGTAACAGCCCTGGCGATTTCCCTTGCAACCTCTTTGCTGATGCACAGGTTGGGCAGCTGGCAACATAACTTTCTATGTCCTTTTTTATTGATGGCCACCAAAATTGCCGTTTAATTAAGTGTAAAGTTTTTACAAATCCAAAATGCCCTGCTGATTTTGTGTCATGGCAAAGTTGCATGAAAGTTAGTCTTTGAGTTGTTGGTATATATAACTTTTCCCCTACCCAAGGCAATCCGTCTCTCATTGTGCACACATGTTTGTTTTTCTGGAACCAATCATCTGTTTCCAAACTTTTTCTGAATTCAATCCCAGTTTGGCTGTCCAGTTGTGGTTTTATTTTGGCTTGGGTTCTTGTGGTTACTGGCGCTGCCAGTTGTGACTCTGCCATTATTGGTCTAGAGTCTGTGGTTCGTGCGCTGTTATATTGGGGCATGCGAGATAGTGCATCTGCCAGGAAGTTCTTTCTTCCTGGTAAATGTTTGAGCTTAAATTGGAATTGGTGAAAATGCTGGGACCAGCGGGCTTGTTTGGGATTGAGTTTCCTGGAAGTTTTCAGGGCTTCTAAATTTTTGTGATCAGTCCATACCTGGAAGGGGATTTTGTTGCCTTCCAGGAACTGTCGCCACGTGAGTAATGCCCAACGTATCCCATAAGCCTCCTTCTCCCATACGGGCCAGCGCTGTTCTGTTTCCGTGAGTTTCTTAGATGTATATGCACAGGGTTGCAATACTGCATCATCATTTTCTTGTAATAGCACAGCCCCCACTGCCACATCACTTGCATCTGCCTGTATTATGAAGGGTTTGTCCATGTCTGGGTGCCTTAGTACTGGTTCGGCAGAAAAAAGTCTCTTTAGTCTCTCAAACGCTGCTTGGCACTCCATTGTCCATGTTAGTGGCTGGCTAGGTTTTACTGAGGGTGTTCCCTTCGTTTTTAGTAAGTTAGTGAGGGGCAAGGCTATCTGTGCAAATGAGGGGATGAATTGGCGGTAAAAATTTGCAAAGCCCAGGAAACTTTGTAGTTGCTTTCTTGTGCGGGGTGGTGCCCATTCTAATACTGCTCTGACCTTCTCTGGGTCCATTTCAATGCCCTGTGGGGATATGCGATAGCCTAGGTAGTCTATCCTTTCCTGGTGGAATTCGCATTTTGAGAGTTTGGCATATAGGTGAGCGGCTCGCAGCTTCTTTAAAACCGCTCTGACAAGTTTGACGTGTTCTTCTTTTGTTTCGGTAAAGATAAGAATGTCGTCCAAGTAAACAAGGACCCCCTTAAACAGGTGCTCCCTTAGAACGTCATTGATTAGTTGCATAAAGACTGCAGGGCCCCCTTGTAATCCAAATGGCAAGACTTTGAATTGATAGCACCCCATGGGGCAGTTAAATGCAGTCTTCCATTCGTCCCCTTCCTTGATTCTCACTCGATAGTAAGCTTCCCTTAAGTCTAGTTTAGAAAAAATTTTCCCTTTCGATAGGTGTGACAGCATGTCTTTCATGAGGGGCAGCGGGTATAGGTTGCTTTCACTGATTGTATTCAGGGCCCTATAATCCACGCATAAACGTAAAGAGCCATCCTTCTTCTCTCTAAAAAGGACCGGGGCAGCCACTTTAGGCTTGGCTGGCTCAATGAAACCTCTCTCCAGGTTTTTTTTTATAAATCTTTCCATTTCCTCCTTCTCCTTTGGGCTCATGGAGTATAATCTGGGCTTCGGGAGTTTTGCCCCAGGCTTGAATTCAATGGTACAGTCTGTGGGTCGGTGGGGGGGAAGCTCATTCGCCCTCTCCTCACTGAAGACTTCAGCAAGGTCCCTATATTCCTCTGGTATTTCTGTTAATCTTTTTTCCTCTCCTATGGATGCTTTTTCTATTCTTGATTCTGGTAGCCTCCCTTGGGGTTTTAAGTCCATAGGGTCCCCCTTCGGGAATTTGATTTCTGTCGTCCTCCAATTTACCCAGGGGTTCCATTTTTTCAACCATTCCATCCCTAGAATCATTGGGCATTCCATACCTGGGGTCACCACAAACGTTAAGTCCTCTTCATGGTTGCCCAGGGAGAGATGTATTGGCAAAGTGGCTAGGGTAGCTGGCACCCCCCCTGCTATGGATCCATCTAGCTGGCCAAATGAGATTGGTTGTTCCAGTCTCCTGGATGGGATGCCCAGATTCCCCACTAGTGTTGGGCTAATGAGGCAGCGGGTACAGCCAGAGTCTATTAAGGCTTTCACCTTCACAGCTTCGGGCATGGGGGGGATTAATATAGTCACTGTTTTGAAGATGGGTGTGATGCATCCACTTACCAGGGGTTCGCCCTCCGAGCTGTCATCTGAGGCATCCACCGGCCCTGTGGTGTAGGCTGGAGTCCTTTCCCCTTGGTGAGCAGAGGTGGGGGTTTCTGCAATTTCCATCATTCTCATGGCCGTTTCTTTTGGCTTAGCTGAATACTTTCCGGGTTTGTTGATTGGGATCTGTCTGGGTTGTGCTGGGGGGCCTTTGAGCGGCATTCTACAGCTCGATGCCCTTCTCTTCCGCACTTGAAAACATCTCATTTGCTTCTTGGCTGTATCCGATGATTTCACCGGTTGGTGTGTCAGCTCAGGCGGGGGGCGGCTCCATTGTTTTCCTCGGCGGTGCCTCTTCAATATGTCGATCTCTGCTTCCTCTGCCAAGACGTACCATTCCTCAAGTCGATGTGGGTCCCCTCGGGGCAGGCAAGCATCATATAGATCATAGTTTAGTCCCGTCTTTGAAATGGCCAAGGAGGATGTCTTCTGGCCAAATTCAGTTTGCTGGCAATGGCCCCGAATCTTGTGTATACTCAGCCACTGGGCGTTTGCCCTGCCTCATCGTTGTATTCTTTCACGGGCTTTGCGATCAGCCAGGGGGTATTCAAATCGTATTCTCAAAGAGGACATGAAAACGGTTGAAGTACTGAGTTTCTGGGGCATTGGAGTCATGCAAAGTCACCACCCAATCTGCAGCCGGTCCATCCAGGGCAGATTGCACGATCGGATGCGGGCTTTGTCGCTGGGAATGTCCTGCCCGTATTCCTCCATGTAGCTGAGGACTTGGGTTAGGAAAAACCCAAGCGTGTTGGCTCCCCTTTGAATTTCACCTCCAACGGTGGACGTCTTGGAATGGATCGGTGCCTCCGTTGTTGGTGGTAGTGTCTTCCGTCCAGATTGCCATCTGTGGTCCGGTAGGGGGTGGGGCTACTGGATCAGTAGATGTCCCCTGGGTTGCAGGTTCCACGTCCCCCTCGGTGTCTCTCCCTTTGCGGCTCCAGGAACTGGGGCGGCCGTAGGGCTCAGGATCTCCTCTCCTAGGGAGCTGAGAGTTCTCTTCATCAGGTCAATAGCTTTCTCTAGGATCCAGTCTGAGTACGGTGCCCAGCTTCCTCCCTCTTCACTTGCGTGCAGGGATTTCTCCATCTCCTGCTTCCATTCTGGTTGCTTGGCCCCCCGTCTCAGGGTCACCTTTCTTGATTCCTTTCCCCACTCACTTTTCTTTCCAACGCCCATTGACCAGCGAGGCTTGTGGTCCCGTGTCTCCACCACTTCTTCTCCTGAGGAATCTGACCTCTCGGATCCCAACATCTGGCAAGGTTCCAACTGGGTCAGCGGCTCTCTTTCCAGGGAGTTTTCCCCCTCTCTTTCTCCATTGTCTGACATGGTAAATTTTTTGCAAAATCCCCCGTCAAGGGTCTCCCTTCCAGGTGGATTAATTTTGCAAGTCCTGTCTAATGTAAGGACCCACCCCACTTTGCATCTTAAGAAGACAGAACTCTTGGAATCATTCTTCCAACAGGAATCCTTTATTAAGAAGAAGTGGTTGCAGGCGTGCTAGACAGGACTTGGGGTCCAAGCTCTCCCATTCAAGGTTTTAAGGGGTTCCCCAGTAGTCCCACCCAATCAACCCCCCTTCCAGTGATAGTTTCAAGTATCACAATTCCACCCCGTTTCTTCTTTCTTCCGTCTGGATGGAGACTTCCGATAACTACATGAAAGGCAAATACTCTTCTTTGTTAATGCTAATGTTCTCTGGATGCTAACGCTTTGAGGTTACAATAGGTTACAATAAACACACATTCAGCATTCAGCTCTTTGAAGTCTACTAAAGGAAGTGAGGGCCATAAAGCCCCTTTGTTCTCCCCCTTCTCTCCCTCTTATGGCAGAATCCAAAGAAGGCAGAATTGGGAGTTTCTATATTTGATAATTAAAGATGAAATATGATTGGATTCTGACAGCATAGTTCTTTTTACCATTAATAGTGCAGACTTACACAGACAGAATTGCAAAATGAATTAGAAACAGATCTATTTGCATGAGTGTCCTCCCCCCAATAAATTAGATAGAAATCTATTTACAAGGCTGGTTTTTTCCTTTTTTTTCTTTTTTCCCTCTGCATACTTATAAGAATTCATAAGGATTACAGTCTTTATTAACTAAATAATCATGAATGAATTGAATATGAATTTTTGTATATATTGAATGTTGCTAAGAAAACTGAGTGAACATTTTAAAAAGCTGTTACAGTATCACCGAAGGATTTTAAACCTTTACTGCCTAGACCAGGGTGTCAAACTGCCAGCCTGCTGGCCAGTTGCATCATGTGGAGGCCGCACCCACCCCAGCTCCAGCAATGTGAAAAAACACATGATACGTCATGACACGTCATGTGACGTGACGAGTTTGACACCCATGACCTAGACCACAGGTCGGCAACCTGCGGCTCCGGAGCCGCATGCAGCTCTTTGAGCCTTCCCCTGCGGCTCCCAGCCTCCTCTGCCTTTGCAGAGAGAGACAGAGACAGAGAGAGGAATTGTGCTTCCCTGCCCCCCCCTCTCTCTCTCTCTGTGTGTGTTTGTGGTTTTTTTTTTGTGTGTGTGTATGTAAAAGAGAGTGGACTCACAGTGTTTTCCGAGGAGCTGAAAAGCTTACTGGGCGGAGCTCCTCCCTTTGCTGCGTCTCTGCAGGAAGCAGGAAGGGCAGGAGAGAGCTAGCTAGCCCAGCTAGGCTGACTCAGGAATTCTGGGAGTTGAAGTACATGAGTCATAAAAGAGACGAGGTTGTCTACCCCAGAGGTTGTTGGACAACAGCTTGAAGCTTGTCAGGTGAGCAGCAGATAGGAGGGGGGGAGAAAGAGAGAGAGGGAGAGAGAGAGGGAGAGAGAGAGAGAGAGGAAAGAGAGAGAGAGAAAGAAAGAGAGCGGGGGAAGAGGAGTGGCAGGCAGACCAAGGGCAGATAGAGAGGGAGGAGGGAGAGAGACAGAGAGAGAGAGAGACCCTTTTGACATCTAAAATGAAGATAACACTGCATATATCCTTTTTTTACCTGTGTGTGTATGTGTGTGTGTGTGTGTGTGTGTGTGTGTATATATATACATACATACCTATACATATATACACACACACACACACACATACATACACACAAACACACACACACACAAACACACCTATAATAAAGGTAAAAAAGGATATATGCAGTGTTATCTTCATTTTAGATATCAAAATGGTTTTGCGGCTCCCAGTGTTTTGTTTTTGGTGGGAAACGGGTCCAAGTGGCTCTTTAAGTGTTTTGGGTTGCCTACCCCTGACCTAGACCATAAACCTTATTACCCTGATAGTAAATTTTATTCCCCTGGGCTGCAATTATCACTCTACCCTCTTTTGTGGATTACAAATGATCAGAGACTGCAATATTTTTTACAATATTTTTTAATTTTAAAATATTTTAAATATATTACTGGATTTTTGTGGACTACCTTATATAATTTTTGTGGACTACCTTATATAATCCTTAGTTTTATATAACCTTTTTTTACAGTGACAACAAGCTGACATTTCATTTTTTTACTCTCAGCTGAGATACTAATTTTTTTTAATTTCAGCTGGGATTTTGTTTTCCTTTTCAAATTTAACTCATCTGTCATTTTTTTAATTCATCTGTGGATTACAAACTATATTAAGAGGGCAACATCAACATTGCCACAAAAGGGACCAAAAAGAGAATTCAAAACTCCCAGAACTCTTGATAATGTAAACAATTAACCAACTGAACTGTTTGACTACAGAGGTGTGGGTGTCCAATCATTGAAGGTTTTTGAGAGGAGATTGGTCAGCCATTTGTCAAAAATTGTATAGGTCCCTTCAGCACCTGTCCACCCTAGATGAGTTCAAATCATCAGGACCAGATGGATTACACCCAAGGTTCTGAAGGAACTGGCAGATGTACTTCCCTGGTGCTCCAGGATTTTTGAAAGATTTGTGCAATAGTTCTGAGATAATATCTGCCAGCTCCTTCAGAACTCTGGGATGTAATCTGTCAGGCCCCAGTGATTTATATTCACCAAGGTTGGATAGGTGTTCTCTTACCATTTTCTTGCTTATTTTCATTTTTTTTTCTAATCTGTCTTTTGCAGTGTTTTTTGGGGCTAGCTATAGTTTCTTTTTGTGTGAAGACAGACACAAAGTATGAATTAAGTTAATATGTTGGAAGAAACTTTTTTATTATCCATGATTTCTGTTGCAAGTCTTTGTTCGTTCTGAGCCTTTGCTTTCCTGACTTCATCTTTGCATGTTCTGACTGTCTACTGATAATCGACCTTAGTTTTGTGCCCCTCTTTCCATTTTTTGTATTTGTCCTTTTTGTCTTTCAGTTTAGTTTCTTCTTGAATTTCTTTTGAAGTTCAAGATACTGGTTGGATTGTTTTCTGTTGCTAGTGTTTCATTATATTAAATTCCAGTATGACATGGTCAATTTCGCCCCAGGTTCCGGCAACTTCAAATGCCTCTATCACTTTTTCTCTATTAGTAAGAATTAAGTCCAGTATGGCTTTACATCTAGTTCTCTTCTCCACCTTTTGGATGACAAAGTTGTCAGCTAGGTTGGTCAGGAATCTATTTGATCTCACACTCACTGCAGAGTTTGTCTCCCATCTGGATAGTTGAAGTTTCCCATTACTATTGTGGTACGCTTCCTACATATATTTGTTAGCTGGTTGGCAAAGAGTTAATCTATTTCTTCTGATTGGTTGGGTGGCCTGTAATATACACTTATTGCAGTGTTTCCCAAACTTGACAATTTTAAGGCATGTGGACTTCAACTCCCAGAATTCCACAGCCAGCATTGCTGGCTGTGGAATTCTGGGAGTTGAAGTCCACATGCCTTAAAATTGTCAAGTTTGGGAAACACTGACCTATGGTAATGTCACTTTTTTTCTCTTTTATATATACATATACATTCTAGAGGGATTTTATCTTTGATCACGTGCATTTCTATAGATATATAGTGTTCTCTTACATATAGTGCAACTCCCCCTCCTCTTTTTGTAGATCTGTTTCTTTTGAACAATTTGTATCCATCCATCAGTCCGATCCATTCATGGGTCTGTTCCATTCATGGATTTCAGCCCACCAGGTTTCTGTAATGCCAACTATGTCATACCATCCCTCGTGTACTATTGCTTCTAGTTTGCTCTGTTTGTTCCCCAAGCTTTGAGCATTTATATATAAGCATTTAAGACTTTTATGCCTGTTTATGGGTATATTTCCTGCATCTCCTGATTGTTGTTTTGGTTGTTAGGAAGTTTCTCCTTAATTCCAGGTTGCTTCTTTCTTTGATCAGTTTCCAACCATTGTTTCTTGTCCTGCCTTCTGATGCTTTGGAGAATAATTTGATGTGCTCTTCTTTGTGGCAGTTCCTCAAATGCTGGAATACTGCTATTATGTCACCCCTATTTCTTCTTTTCTTTAGACTAGCCAAACCCAAGTCCTGCAGCCGGTCTTCGTATGTTTCAGTCTTCAGGTCTTTGATCATCTTAGTTGCTCTTCTCTGAATTTATTCCAAACTCTCAACATCTTTTTTGTAGTATGGTGACCAAAATCAATTGCAGTATTCCATGTGTGGTCTTTCTAAAGTTTCATAAAGCGGTACTAATACTTTGTGTGATCTTGATTCTATGCTTCTGTTTATACAACTAAGGATTGTATTAGCTTTTTTGGCTGCTGCTGCACACTGCTGGTTCATGGTTAAGTGATCATCCACTAGGACTCCAAGGTCCCTCTCACAGTTACTGTTTTTGAGCAAGGTCTCGCCTAATCTGTACTTATACCTTTGTTTTTGAATCAAGTTTCCAACTCAAAGCCTAGTAAACCTATCTCTTTTCCAAGTTTTGACATGTGAGATATTTCTTCAAAAGTGGGATCTAAAATTAAACTCTTAATGTAGACACTATGCTAAGTACTCTTCCTAGTAACAGAGTAGATAGTTAAATGTATCCTGTAACTTGTCTATGGAGATTCTCAGTCATCCACCTCATAGTTGTCCCAAAGATGCTTTTTCATGAGGCAACTGGACTTTCTTGTTTTTCCCTGAAGATGTTTTGCTTCTTCACCTCTGATTGGATGGTGGGGAATGGAAGGATTTATATTCCTTGATTATAAACAGGAGTATAAATTCCCCACCATCCAGTCAGAGCTGAAGAAGCTTCTTGGATGAGAAGTGAAACATTTTCAAAAGAAAAACAAGAAAGTCCAGTTTCATCTTTGGGATATCTTATAAGTTCTAAAGCACCTTTAAATATTCAATTTATTCAAATTTTCTTGAAAGATCTATATATATTTCTTTTCCACTGAATTTTTAATATCTCTTTCCTTTCTCTAGCCTGAGTTCATTTTTTTCAATGCAAAAGGTCTGGGTTTTATTTATCTACAATCTCATAAAATATTCAAATATTTTTACAAAATGGGAAGAACTGATATACCTTAAGCTCCCAGGGAAAAATAGGGATTTAAATCTAATAGTGAATTACATCAGTTACAAAATCTATTAAAAATATGGTTTTGTGTATTCCTACATCCCAGGACCACTGTGTATAGCCTGAATTGGCCTATTCCTTTCAAATCATTTTTCTACAGTATTCTGAAATGTTACCAAGTTGTCCTCACCTTGAGACCCACCACAAAAATGGTGGACTCATTTATGTACACTATTACTCTGTACCCTGGCCAGTCAGGTATTCTCACTTATAACATCCATGTGTTATAATAATTCAAATTATCTTGTTATCACAACAATATTGATTATGAGCTGATGCTTTGCTGAAATATGTTTCCAATTTCTCAAGAATGTTCTTCAGTGAAATAATATCCTTTCTTTCTTTTTTATTTCCTTTCTACGTTTTAGAATTTCAAGACTTTAATTTGGTGGTATCCTTGAATTTCTTACTGAAAAGTGATAGGGAAGTAATAGTGAAGAAATTATTGATAGAGAAGTGATAGGGAAGAAATACTGAAAAGTCATAGGAAAGAAATTATTGATCAAAATTTGATCAATATTTTAAACAATAATTTCTCCACCACTTTGCAGCATCCCCAGATGCTAACATTTCATGAAGGGAAAAAAGACTCAATAAAAGGAAAATTCTCAGAATATCTTCCATTTAAATAAGGTATTTGAAACCAAAGAATAATATGAATGGATGTTTTACCAATAAAAGACAAGACAGTCACATACATCTTTTGGTCAGTTTGTACTTAGGTACTATAAGTGCAAAAATCTTGCAGCTCAACTGTAAGAATCTTTCCATTTTTAATTCTTGAAAAAAAATCAAATACAATTTCTTTTCAGAAAATTATTGAGAAAAAAAATGAAGAAAGTTTCACACAGTGCTAATCCTAGCACTATTGGTACTATTCCAATACAACCATAGGAAGACGTCTCAGTGTATAGAGTGCATTTGAGTTTAGGCTTGCAAAATATTCCATATCATAGTTCTCTTCTTCCCATAAACAAATCTTTGTAATCAAAATCAATAGTTTACTTTTATCCATTTTCATCAAAAAGGTTTCTAATATTTTATAAAATTGTCGAAATAAGTCATTTTAGCCATTTCGGCAAGCTCAGCTATCTTCATAACCCATTCCTTCATTATTATGTTTCTGTAGTCTTCCATATTTGTGAATATAATAACCTCACTGCAGTTACCATATATAAAACCAGTTATCCAGGAGACTTTTCAAACTGAAGTCCAAAAGAGAAAAGTTCCAAAATAGTTTTTATTAAATTGGAAATTTTGTTTCTTTTTTTCAGATCAGCACATGCAATATTATCTATCTGAATAATGAAAGGTGGGATTGGCTCTCACATGGAGCACAGATAGTATTTGCTAATAACATTTATCTCTATTTAAATGTTTCTAAATCAATGATTTTGAAGCTGCTAAACTAAGATGATGGTGAAATTAATTTCTAATTTATGTTGGCATTCATTTAAATGGACCTGGTGATCCTTGATATATATATATATATATATATATATATATATATATATATATATATAGTCTTGCACCAACAGTGAACGTTAATGAACAGAGCTTAAGAACATCATCTCAACCAGAACAATAAAAAAACATCATCACTTTGAGACCCGAATAAAATGATATTTTATAAATATAGCCTCGTTGAAGCCATTCTGCAATAGTTTTGAAATAAGGACATATGGAAAAAAAATATGGCAGAGGGCCTTTGAGGCAGATAACGAAAGCTACCAAATGAGGACTGTAGTACATTTCCAAGAAATACAGTTCAAAAGTTGCACGATTACTACTAAGGTTTTTTTATTCTTTACCACATTTGGAACAGGAAGTCTGTGTTGTTCGTGAAGAATTCTGAAAAGCAATGTCAAACTCAGGTGACCTCTTCTCCTCATTAAAACATTCCCAAAGACAGCTCTCTGCATGATGTTTTCTAGCTTCAGCCGCCATGAACTAATTTGGACCTCTTATTTTGATCATGCACTGGTGAAAGCACCAAACAATATTTTCCTTTAAACACAGAGAGCTCTTTCAACAACTCAGCACGCATGTCTACCCTCTTTTTAATCTTGGAGCACCTATTTATTTGCTCTTTTCACCACTAAGTCTTCTTTGCTCCTGTCCGCCCCCTGGAAAGCTGCTAGTTAAAAATCTTCCATGTGTTCCCGCCATCTCGCCACACCTTCATAAGCTTTAACTATTAGAGCCTTATTACCATAAAAAGGGAAGACAAGGAATTAGAGATATCAGAATTTGCATTAGTAAATTTCAATCCAATTAAACTAAAACAATATTTATTTAGGAGCTACTTTTCCAGACTGTGAATCGATTCTGCAAAGCCAACAGATGAAAATAAAATAGGTGGTCAATGAAATAACTGATTTGTTCTGCATATTTGCTGTTCTAAGATTGCACTGATAGATAATTAGCATTCATTTAGTTGATTTTTTTATTTTGCATACCTTCACAGTAGTGATAGATTCATTATGCAAGTCATATCCTTTTCCTATCTCATGATTTCAAGGCTATGCAAATCATGAACAAGTTTTGTCAGGGCCTTTGGCATAAACGAATTGGAAAGGCAGGCTACATTGGTTGATATTGTGAATTACCTCCTGTGTTATCAATTTTTAACAGATGCCAAGCAAAGTGATTACATGCTGTATTTATTTGTGCTTCATTCTTAATTCAAAAATGAATTCGATGGAGTTTTCATTTTTTCACAGCATTTCCTTAACTGCAATTTAACACTCCTACACTTCTGTCCCGAAGATCATTTATCTCGATGAAAAGAAAGAACCAGAAATGGGTAGTGTGTTTATATTTAAGCATATCTTTTCTTTGTGCAAAGAAGGCAATTGGGTATCCTGTGGCAAATTCCCCTGCAGTCCATTATTTATAAAACATGAATTATAGGGACACATTTATTTTGGTTTCTTTGCAACAATATACAAATGGAATGGGTTTTTTTTTTTTCATTTTTTTAGTTTATCTACAGTGATAGAATTTCCAAATACTGTTCAAACTCTGGGTTAGGTTCTTTTTTTTTTAGATCAACCAAGTTAACAAAGTTCTATCACTCACTACAATCCCAATGTATAGTTTTTCACAAACTGGAGGGTAAATATAGGAAGAAGAGAGTTTTTCCCTATATATTGAGGCTCCGCAAATAATTTGAAATACAGATTAAACCAGATTGTAATCAAGGGAAAAGATAGTAGATAGTTTCACATAGTAAAATGAATGCACAAAAGAGAAACACTAGACACATGAGTATAATTTAGAAGAAACTGTTCCTTGAATGAAGAAAAATAAAGATAATTTTTCTTTAGGAAACAACACAGAAAAGCTTGAGTGAAACTTGAGTTACCTACACTAATGGGCTGTCCTCCATTATGGTGAAAGAAAAAGCCAAGTACATATATAACTTGCATAGGTCAGAAGTCAGAAGAAGAAAAAGAATTGAACCAAAAGAGAAAGAAAATAAAGAAAGCCCTGAAAATATCAGTCTAATCAATAAGTGGCATTTTACATGTATATATGAAAGTCTTTTAGACAAGAGTCAGCCTTAATATATAGAGCAGACCAAGAAATTAACTCATTAAAGCTAAAGCCAATTTTATTAAGATTAGCTGTAATAATAGAATGTTGTTTTACAGCCTCTTTTTCTTATGCTCATGTGAATTAGGTGGATGTCTGTCTGAAACATTTAGGCATACTCTTTTCATTGTTTGGGCTTAAGAAATGTTTTCTCCTTGTTGCTTCTGTAATGGATCTAGCCTCTTTCTCTCAAGGTCATGCTTTTTACTCTTTCAGCAAGATGGTAGAAGTGGAGAAGTCTTTCTGTAGCCATTTCCATCTCTGTAGACCCTGCTTGTCAGTACATTTATAAGCACAGAAAGCAAGATCCATACAAACTTGAATTCAAATAGTTTTCCTGTTTTATGTGAAGTTGAGTTCCTTCCAGAATAAAATTAACATCATGTAACCAAATAGATAAAACACTCACAAAAGCATCCCAGTAAAATCTGTTTATTTGATCTCAGGCCAGCCGAGTCACTGATTCAGAAACTCAAGTCAAGTGTGTTTATTTTGGTCATAGGCTAGCAAAAGTGGCTCAGAATGTTTATTGCCTTGTATTCTAAGAAAATGGTAAATAAAGTTGGAGGCAACTATATAATGCTGACATTTCAATCCTCATTCTGATTTTGTAGTTTTGTGCAAGATTGATTGTTTCAGGTACCAATAAAAAGCATAAAAAGCAATAACCCACTTAAGACCAGTAATATAATCCAAACACATAGATCAAGTTGTTCCTTTAGCCCAAACCCAATCAGATATCTGGTGGAGACAGAAGCATCTTGCCATAATGGTAAAAGCAGTACTCATGCATTGTGTTCAAGCTCTACCCCCTTGATGCATTTATATGATGTCAGAACTGCCCCAGTATGATCTCCCAGGGAAGTAAAACTCTTGATTCCATTTGGTTGAAATGAAAAGGTACATTTACTAAGAGATGCTGGATGCCATAACGTCAAGTGGAATCTAAAGTTGCCACGCACCAATACAGAACTAACCCCTTGGTTCCCCTTAGCCCTCCCCCATGGTCTGTCTATGTGTAGCTAATCCAACACCACTGAGATGTTTTGGGAAACAATGAAGTGTTTTGGCTTGCAAAATTTTAGCTGGTAAATGGCCTTGAAGATACCAGTGTGCCAATATGAACCGGATTCCAAAGCACGCTTTTCTTCCTCAGCTGTAAATTTTCCCCTCCCAATTTCCCACTGCTTTATTGCCCATTTGTTCCCCCCTCTTCCCTGATTGATGGCAGAATGCCAGCAAGGTGTCAAGCCAAAGCTGGTGGATCTGACATGATACCCCCCTTGACAAGGACATCAGTCCTGCAAAACAAACAGAAAGACACAAGAAAGAGAGAGACACAAGGTAGATACAGGTATTCCTCGAGTTGTGAATGTAATGGAGCCTGCCAATTACATTCGTAACCCGAGGATTAGTTGGAGTAAATAACGTAAACTGGGCATGAAAACTCCTTGCTTTCAACCAAGCATTCGCTAATCACATGTGCAGGTTGTTAAGTGCACATGAGGTATCTCAGGGTGTGGAAAGCCATGAGGAGCCTGGTGATGGAACAGATCTGCTTAAGAGCACCCAAGGCCTCCCCCAACCCACTGAGATACCTTATTCAATTGCTTCCCCCCCCCCCTCTGCCACCCAGGTCACTTACCTTGCGAAGATCTGTCTCCTCTCTGCTGTATCTTTGAGAGTGGGACAATTTCACTTCCAGCATCCAACTGGCTTGCAAACATGTTTTGCATGCCGAGAGTGAAATGTTGTGAGTGCTGTGATAACAAGATAACAGCACCCAGAAGCTTCCAGTCTCTACACAAAATGTTTGCAAGCCAACAGGGAATTTTGAGGGAGCGAAATCGTGCTGCCTCAAAGTGTCCCATCGGCTTGCAAACATTTTGCATGGAGATTGGAAACTTCTGGGCACCATGATCTCATGGTTTAAAGTCCTGTGAGATCATGGCACCCAGAATATTTCATTCCCAGCATGCAAAAAGCATTTGCAAGGTGATCGGATGCTGGGAGCGAAATCATCCCACTCTCAAAGAAATGGCAGCATAGAGGAGACAGATCTTCACATGGTAACTTAGTTTGGTGTGGCAGGATTGGAGGGGGGGAAGAAATTGTGGAGTGGGGGAGGAAATAGGCAGGGTGAATGGTGCAATGCCTCTGCAGTCGTTCCTAAGGGTGAATGACTGCTGTGGAGCTGCAACTTTCATAATTTCAGAACTGTGTCATAAATACTTAGGGGGGGGGTTATTGTGTAACTTCAAACAGTCTCTAAGTGAACTGTCATAACTTGAGGATTATCTGTATACAATTATAATAGGGAGCTATTTTGGTTTATCAGGATATTGGTTATGGAAGTATTTGAGGAATTTGGCTGCTTAAAGCCCACCTATTCAGTTTTGGAGGGAGGAAAGGTTTTCCATGCAACTAAATATTGGAGTTTTCTTCTTTGTTTGCAAGAGTCTAAAATATCCTTAACTTCAAAATGTTGTTTCCCCTCAATCATGACAGGTCCGGGTGGCGGAGGCGGCATGGGATGCAGAGGAGATGGAATTTCTGATTTTAGTGGGGTACAATGGAAAACTGGGTGAATGCCCCTAAGGGATTCTTTTGATAAGGAAAGGGCTAACATACTTTAGTCCCAGGTTTTTGGAAGGCTGCCTGGACTGCAGGTATTTTGTGAAGAGGTAGACCTGGTCTCATATTTTGAAATCTTTTGGCATTGTCCTCTTTTTGTCTGTGTGTTTTTATAAGTGACTCTTGCCTACCCAACAAGTTTCCTGCCTGAGCAAGGGGTTGGACTAGATGACCTCCAAGGCCCCTTCCAACTTTACTATTATTATTATTATCGATCATCGCACAGTCAGCCAGATGTTCAGACTGGATTTGTCATTTTGTCTACCTATCGAGTCCTTACCCAGGACCTGGGATAGGCAGATGTGGATGTTTGATGGTATTACAGGTATCGTCGCAGGATGGAAGCAGTTCCTAATAAGGCCGCCTTTTGCAATTGACTAATAGCGAATTTGTCAATGCCAATGGTGTTCAAGTGGTGCTCCAGTTGTTTTGGGATTGCACCCAAGGAGCCTATTACTATTGGTACTACCCTTGCTTGCTTTTGCCACAGTCTTTCTATTTCTATTTGTAGGTCTTTGTATTTTGTTATCTTCTCCAGTTCTTTCTCGTCTATTCTGCTGTCTCCAGGCACTGCCACATCCACTATCCAGACTTTTTTGTCTTTCTTATCGACAATTGTTAAGTCTGGGGTGTTATGTTGCAGGTGCTTGTCTGTTTGAATTCTGAAGTCCCAGAGCAGTTTAATTTTATCATTTTCTATGACTTTCTCTATTTTATGATCCCACCAGTTTTTGCTTACAGGCAAATGATATTTTTTGCAGATCTTCCAATGCACCATTGTTGCTACTTTGTCATGCCGCTGCTTGTAATCAGTCTGTGCAATCTTCTTGCAACAGCTTACCAAGTGGTCCACTGTTTCTTCAGCTTCTTTGCATAGGCGGCACTTACTGTCTGTTGCTGTCTTCTCAATTTTGACTTTGTATGCATTTGTCCTTAAGGCTTGGTCTTGTGCAGCCAGAATTAGTCCCTCGGTCTCTTTCTTCAATTTTCCTGCTCTTAGCCCTTGCCAGGTTTTATTATTATCTGCTTTCCCAGCTATTTTTTTCATGTATCGGCCATGTAGTGCTTTGTCTTCCGAAAAAGAAAAAAAAAAAAGAGGAATAAAATGAAAAACAAAAAAAAAAAAAAAAAAACAAAATTTGCCTCTATTCTGTTTTCATTTGGTCTATTCTTGAAGGCCAGTTTGGTCTCTCCAGTAGTTGGGGGAGTAGCTTTCCATGATATACTATTTCAGTGCATCTTCCCATTGTTCTTCAGAATTCTTCAAAGCCATTTTTTCTTCTCAACCATCTGATGTACTTGTAGCATTCCACGCTCCCACCTATTTTGCCTTGGTAGATAAAGTCTATCATGTCAACTGCGTGGATGAAGGTGAATGATTCCATTGTCCATTTTTTTTCTGGTCTGCCTATCCATTGCTTTTATTCTGCTTGAGTCCATTCGCACTATTCCAAGCTGTGTACCTAATGACTGGGATGGCCCAGGTGTTGATTGCCTTTATGGTATTTCCTCCATTGAGTTTGGACTTTAAGATCTTCTTCACTCTCTTGATGTATTCACTTCTAATCTTTTTCTTGACTTCAGTGTGCTTGATGTTGTCAGCTTGAAGGATACCCAAGTATTTGTAGTACTCTTCCTCATCCAGATTCTTAATGTTATTTTCGTTGGGCATCTTGATTCCTTCAGTTTTCACTATTTTTCCTTGTTTGATAGTAAGTGTGGCACATTTGTCCAAGCCAAACTCCATTACAATATCTAGGCTATATATACGGACAGTGTTGAGCAGCGATTCTATTTCAGATGATGTTTTTCCATACAGCTTCAGATCATCCATGTAAAGGAGGTGGGATAGTCTAGCAGATGTTTTTGATGTTTGATAACCATGTCCTGAGTTATTCAGTATTGTTGACAGAGGAAACATTGCAATAACAAATAGTAATGGTGATAATGAATCTCCTTGAAATATTCCTCTCTTGATATTAACCTCTCCCAGCCTCTCACCATTGATCTGCAACTGTGTCTTCCATTGTGCCATCGATCTTTGCACAAATTTTCTGATGTTTCTACTGACTCCTGTCATTTCTAGGCACTTTATTATCCAATCATGTGGCAGAGAGTCAAATGCCTTTTTGTAGTCAATCCATGCCACATTCAGGTTGGTCTTCCTTCTCTTGCAATTTTCCAAGATCATTTTGTCTATTAGGAGTTGATCTTTTGTTCCTCTGCTGTTGGGGTGGTTTCCTTTCTGCTCAGGTGGAAAGAGATTGTTTTCAACTAGATGCTGTTGCACTGCATCAGCTACTACACCAGTTAGTAATTTGAAAGTTGTTGGTAAGCAGGTAATTGGCTAGTAGTTACCTGGTGTTGCCCCTTTTGCTGGATTTTTCATTATTAGGTAGGTTTTCCCAGTTGTTAGCCACTTTTCAATTTCTCCTCCTTGTAGTATATTGTTGAACTGTTTGGCAATGAGTGGGTGTATAACAGTTAGATGTTTCAACCAAAACCCATGCATTTCATCTTCACCTGGTGCTGACCAATTTTTGATTTTCTTTGCTCTTTTTTCTACATTTTTGTTGTTATTACTAGTTCTTTCATTTCAACTTCTGTTTTATTTGCATCCACCTCTTTTAACCAAGCCGCATCCTTGTTGTATTTCTTTGGGTTATCCCATATCTGCTTCCAGAACTGCACTGTTTCTTCCTTGTCAGGTACTGACTGATTCCTTGCAGTTTCTCCATTGATGGATTGGTAGAAACGTTTCTGATTGGATTGAAATTGGAGGTTCTGCTATAGTTTGCAATTCGAGCTTCATATCTACTGATTTTCCTGGCTATAGCTGTTATTTGTTGCTTTATTATTTCCAGTGCTTCCTTGATCTTCCTTGTTTCTAAGTGGTATTTCTTGATTAGGTATTCTTTGGTCTTCTTGTCCTTCAGCTTCTTTTCTTTCATCTGTTCTAGCTTGCTTGCATGTGATCTTAAACTTGCTGATCTTATTTTCTAGTCTAACCTTCCATTTTTCTGGTGCACGGTTTGTTTGTTTTTCTTCTTTGTTGATTTTGCATCCAGGTATTCTGTTATAACTGCAGCTGTGCTGTACATTAGTTGGTTTGTTTCTTGCAGTGAATTGGTGCTTATACTTGATATTGCAATATTTGCATCTTTTAATGCTTGTGCTAGCTGTTTCTTTGGAACAAGCTTCAATGCAGGTAGCCTTATTCTGTTTTTTTTGTGCTGTTCTAGATGCTCATTTATTCTTTGTTTCAATTCTTTTATTTCTTTAGTTAGAGGGTTTTGTTCTTCCTGAGGTAGAGGTGCCTGGTTTCCAAATGAGAACAGTTGTATATCTCTCCTAGATTCCTTCACTGCCAACTCCCCCTGGTTTGCCTCTACATTCTGAATTACTTCTGGTAAGGCTTTGATTTCTTTGCCCTGGGTAAACCTTTGCAGTTTGTCCAATTCTGTTTCTGTGAATACTTTATTTTGTGTTATAAATCGGCGTTGATCTGCTAGTCTCTGTTCTGTTATTTCTGATTCTGGATGGTGTTCTTTCCAGAACTGGTGCATTCGTTTTAGATATCCTCTTCTTGTTGGACTTGATCTGTAAGTAACAGATCATTTTTCTTTGTTCATCTTGTGTATCTGCGACGGGTAAACACCTTTTCTTCCAGTATTGCTGCAGCTGCTGGCCCTGGTTGCTCAGCCAACAGTCCTGAGTCCTGTAACCCATTTTTCACCAGTAATCCAGGAACTCAATATCTATGCGGACCTTGTTAAACCCTGGCGACGTCCGAGCCGGTATGGCATTCTGAAATTTACGTCTCACCATATTTTTTATGGGAGAGACACTCTTTGTCTGACTCCTCTGATGAGACCTGTCCAGTATGGTTGAACCTCTGGCATAGCTCTCATCTTCCTCAGAGTACACAAGCCCCACAACCACATCAAGGGAGTGCCTCACTGGGGGATTATTATTATTATTATTATTATTATTATTATTATTATTATTATTATTATTATTATTATTATTATTATGGGTCATTGCACAGTAAGCCAGATGTTCAGACTGGATTTGGCATTTTGTCTACCTATCGAGTCCTTACCCAGGACCTGGGATAGGCAGATGTGGATGTTTGAAGGTATTAACAGCCGTGGTTTTCACCTTTTAAATGCCGCCGACCCCCAACCGGTCGTAAGTCAAGGACTACTCACTTGGTGGCAGCACCGTTTGCAGAATGGGACTTGTGGCGGGCTCAGCAGGGCAGAGACAGCCTGGACAAGTCCTATTGGCTTTTGAAAGCCAATAGAATTAGACTCTATTCACGAGAGTCTATTCTATTGGCTTTCAAAAGCCAATAGAATAAAAGGGAGTAGCACAGCTAAGGAAAAGGGGGAAAAAATGGCAGACTGCATTGTTTGGCGACCCCCGTGAAATGGGCGTTCGACCCCAAATGGGGTCCCGACCCACAGGTTGAGAACCACTGTATTACAGATATTGTTGCAGGATGGAAGCAGTTCTTAGTAAGGCCGCCTTTTGAAATTGACTAATAGCGAATTTGTCAATGCCAATGGTGTTCAAGAGGTGCTCCAGTTGTTTTGGGATTGCACCCAAGGTGCCTATGACTATTGGTACTACCCTTGCTTGCTTTTGCCACAGTCTTTCTATTTCTATTTGTAGGTCTTTGTATTTTGTTATCTTCTCCAGTTCTTTCTCGTCTATTCTGCTGTTTCCAGGCACTGCCACGTCCACTATCCAGACTTTTTTGTCTTTCTTATCGACAATTGTTAAGTCTGGGGATTATTATTATTATTATTATTATTATTATTATTATTATTATTATTATTATTATCGATCATCGCACAGTCAGCCAGATGTTCAGACTGGATTTGGCATTTTGTCTACCTATCGAGTCCTTACCCAGGACCTGGAATAGGCAGATGTGGATGTTTGATGGTATTACAGATATCGTCGCAGGATGGAAACAGTTCCTAATAAGGCCGCCTTTTACAATTGACTAATAGCGAATTTGTCAATGCCAATTGTGTTCAAGTGGTGCTCCAGTTGTTTTGGGATTGCACCCAAGGAGCCTATGACTATTGGTACTACCTTGCTTGCTTTTGCCACAGTCTTTCTATTTCTATTTGTAGGTCTTTGTATTTTGTTATCTTCTCCAGTTCTTTCTCTTCTATTCTGCTATCTCCAGGCACTGCCACGTCCACTATCCAGACTTTTTTTGTCTTTCTAATCGACAATTGTTAAGTCTGGGGTGTTATGTTGCAGGTGCTTGTCTGTTTGAATTCT